>NC_022035.1:4367549-4372462 GCF_000317375.1 Microtus ochrogaster | reverse complement strand
GCCTCCCATTTCCCTCCCCCTCCCCCAATTAAGTCCCCCCCCCCCCGCCCGAAAAGCAATCAGGGTTCCCTGTCCTGTGGGAAGTCCAAGGAACCCCCACCTCCATCCATTTAAATTTTAATCTAAGAAACAGACATCTAAGTGTTTGTCTACTACACTGTAGTTCTGTTCCTTTGTTGTGTGACACATTAGTGGAGAGATATAAACAAATGACTCTCCACCCAGATAGGGAACTGGTGACAGATCAAAGTAACAATGTTACCAAGGTCCACCTAGGCGAGCCAACAAGGTTATTGGGTGACTCACAGGAGTGTGCTGGGGTAGGAGGGTACTTACAAGCATAAATGACTTAAAGGCATCAGCATTACCAGAAGTCAACCCTAGCATGGGTGCCTGCCCTAAGAAATTAGAATTCTAGTTCTAGAATTCTCTATGTGACTGGTAGGCAACTTTAAAGACTAGAGGGTTGCTTCTCTTCAGCAGCTCTTTCTGCTTCTGTATGAATCTGGTAAGTTTCAGAGACTTTCTAAGACTTGTGAGTTGTTGATTTCCTCCTTCTAGAACTTCCTAAGGAACTCTTGTCCAGGTTAGAGTATTTCAATTTGGAGGAGATTTCTACAAAACAGCTCCCCCCATACATTTATACATTTTTTAAAAAAAAAAAAAAAAGAATAAAGCACAGCATCCAAAGAGAAGAGAGTTATGAGCTATTCCCACTGTAACAGGAAAGGAAGACCACGGTTGAGGTCTTTGGTTCATTTCCAGGCACCTTGCCACTCTCCTATAACGGTGATGATAATCTGTGATGGTTTGTTTCTCATTTATGCAACATTTCTGTTTCTGTCTTCCTCTTTTAGGTTGTGGGCCCAAATGCGAAGAGACTCCACTGGAGTTGGTGTTTGTGATTGACAGTTCAGAAAGTGTGGGGCCAGAGAACTTTCAGATCATCCAAAATTTTGTGAAGACCCTGGCTGACCGGGTAGCCCTGGACCTCGCCACAGCCCGGATAGGCATCATCAACTACAGCCACAAGGTGGAGAGAGTGGCTGGCCTGAAACAGTTCTCCAGCAAGGATGACTTCAAGCTGGAGGTGGACAGCATGCAATACCTGGGGGAAGGCACCTACACAGCCAGTGCTCTTCAAACAGCCAACGATATGTTCAAGGAAGCAAGGCCGGGAGTAAAGAAGGTGGCCTTGGTGATCACTGACGGACAGACAGATTCCCGAGATAAAAAGAAGCTGGCAGAGGTGGTGAAGGATGCCAAGGACTCCGACGTGGAGATATTTGTGATTGGAGTGGTGAAGAAAGATGATCCCAACTTCGAAATTTTTCACCAGGAAATGAATCTCATTGCGACGGACGCAGAACATGTTTATCAGTTCGATGACTTCTTTACCCTGCAAGGTAAGGAGGCCACCCCAGTACAAAGGAATGTATGCTGTTCTTTGCAGAGTCACACCACTAGGTTATCCTGACAAAAGCCAGAAACCAGGAAGTTAAAGAGGATTATGTCAGCTTAACACTGTAACCTATAAACTACAGAAGGCAAAAGACTAAGTTTATGACCCGAGTGTAGAGAACACAACCCTGTATCTATGCATGTTCAGCGAATGCTCAGTTGTGAAGTTCAGCTGGAGTTTCCGTGGCAGTGACAGGAATGAAGAGGAAGATGGGATCTTTTTTATACTGTGATTATTGGTTACTGTTCAAAGTTTCTTAACTAGAATAAGGAATGTAGCAAGCATCAAGCAAAGCAGAAAAAACAAAACTGGAATTGAAAATAAATAAAGAAAACTTGATGATAAAGTTGTGGAAGTCTAAAAAGATGAGAACTGTAAGCAACAAGGATTGGAGCAAATGTTCTAGTTGCTTGCTTTATGCTAGCCATTTATCTGAAAGAATAACCTTTGGAAATACGTCACTATGTTAACCTGATGGGCATTCTTTTTTTTTTTTTTAAACTAAGTATCTTTTTCTATTGGCTGATAGGTTCATCTGATGTACTCAGTTTCACTGGGCTATTTCTATGTTAGAATGATTGAAAGTATTGCACATTTGAGAAAATGGTTATATTTTACCAATTTGAATTAAGGCTTTATCATCTTATCTGAGAGGGTTTAAAAATTGTTGCAGTAATAAAGAATACATTTTAAGACTAATTGGCCTTTTGTTAGCCCTAAAACAGGATGCAATTGCCTATTTTACATAATATTAGGAGGCTAGTCCTGTCCACAGAATAACTCAGTGAACTGGCACTTTGGATAAAAAGGGTATTGATGATACTTATGCCTTCTGTGCTAGTGTGTATTATTAAATAGAGATATTTGATATAATCTTTTACAGATAATATAAATGTTTCTACTGTAGTTAACTGTTGCTTTCAAACAATGGGAAGGATCTTGCTTAAGGACAGTATTGATCTCTTTAAGATGGATTGAGTGAAGTTTCACTGTTCCCATTAATCCCCCTTTCTGCTTCTGTTTAAAAAGATACTCTGAAGCAAAAACTGTCTAAAAAAATTTGTGAGGATTTTGATTCCTATCTCATTCAAGTATTTGGATCATCATCATCCCTTCAGTCTGGATTTGGGTCCTCAGGCCAAGAGCTCGACACATCCACCCCAAAGCCCACACAAGAAGCTCCTGAGTTGGTAAGTAAATGTGAGTTGGTAGTTAGATTGCTGTGAGTCAGTAGGTGGCTGTAGATCAGTAAGTAACCTTGTGTCGGTAGGCAGCTGTGAGTCCGCAGGCGGCTGTAGGTTACTAAGTAACTGTGAGTTGGAAGCATCTGTAGGTCAGTAAGGAGTTGTTTGCTTGCTCCTTGCACTTAAATGGTGTAGTCTGTTTGATACGGAAGACATTGTCCCTGCCCTGCTCGCTCAGGATCAGTTGAGCTATGTTTAATTTTAGGTCCTTGATGGTAGATTTCCAGTTCTGAAATAGCCCTGAAACTGATAAGTTTATGTGATAACATAAAGATGGGATTAATTTTTTCCATAGTTGATAATGATTTATTGAATATCACAAATAATATATTTCTATTATTCTGTTACTACCAAAACATGTGTCCTGGAACAGATTAATACTGTGTTATTAATTTACCCTCTTGTTATCCTTTGCCGATTCTCTTCTGCCAGGCTACAGCTCTCCTTCATTTGTGCGTTGGTGTGTCTGCCTTGTACTCTCTTGAGTTTGCCCAACGTTACACATGGGTCCAAGTGTCAACCTTCCAACTCCAGACCACATTCTTGTCCTTTGGGCTTTCTGCTTCTGCTCATGAGACGGGAGGGGTGGGGTCTGTATATGGTCATGGTACAAGGTCAGGGTTAGAGCTTCCTGGTGATGATAGCTGTTTCCTGGAGCTAGAGACAAATGTGACTGTCTTCTTAGCAAGCTTCCGGGAACTGACTTACACCAATGAGATCCAGAAAAAAAAAAAAAACTCAATAATCTCCCATTAATTTCTTCCTCAGCAAGTACTAACTAAAGCCAGTCTAGACTGACTTCTGCCACTCCCATGGATCTAGGAAGCATGGAGGGGTCATGTAATTATTCTTGAAGTTCAATGAAGTCCCTGTGCTGTCCTTTAATGAAAGCTCCATTAATGCCAGTCATCATAAGCAAGTGCAGCAGCCTACTAGCACCAGGATTTGGCTGACTAGACAGATTGAGAGCCCAAGAGACCTCAGGATCAGGACTCAGAGCCAGGCCTGTCGAGGAGTGAGGCCTGGGATGCCCCTCCTGTAGACACAGACTGTAGAACTCACTAGATTCTATTCCTTACTAAGAAAGGACAGACCGTCCTCTGGCATGCTTCCATCTGATGGAGTACTGACTCCAAATGAGTATTTCTGTTAGAGCAAGAGACTTCCACTGAATTGCTCTTATACCATCAGATGCATTCCAGATGTCAGCAAGCCGAATACTTTTGACTGACAGGTCATAGAATTTCTGTTCCAATTTTTCAGTTTTGTCTTTGAATTGCAAAAGCAGTTATAGAAGATACATGAATAAGCATGATTATGCTGTAAGGGAGCTTATTTAATAAATGTAGACCGGGATCTGGCTCAGTGGTAGAGTGTGTTTTCAATACACAAAACTCAATCCAAAGTAAAATGTATTTATAAAAGCAGATGGAGATGAAGATTTGGCCCAAAAGTTTTTTCCTGGACCCTGTCTATCTAAAACATGTTTAAAGGAAATTATAAACAATAACGTATGGCCAGAGATGTATCCTTTTGACATTCTGACTTGATTCCTTTGCAGTCTACAAAATCTATACTAGAGAGTCACATAACTGAGTCACAATCAATCAATCACTAAACTGTAACACTTTAAGTAAGTTGTCTTAGTCATTGTTCAATTTCTGTGAAGAGACACTATGACCATGCCAACTCTCATAAAGAAAAGCATTTAATTGGGACTGGCTTACAGCTTCAGAGGTTTAGTCCATTTTTATCATGGTGGGAAGTATGGCAGCACACAGGCAGACGTGGTGCTCGAGAGGTAGCTCAGATTTTTGCATCTGGATCTACAGACAACAGGAAGAGTTAGAGAAACACTGGGCCTGACTTGAGCACTTGAAACCCCAAAGCCTACCTGCAGTGACACCCTTCCTCCGAGACCATACACCTTCACCAACAAGGCCACACCTCCTAAACCCTATCAAATTCAAATCTATGAGCCTATTGGGGGTCATTATTATGTAAGCCACTACATGTAAGCTGGCAAGTTTTTGTTGTGCTATCTCCATGACTATCTGTAGTAATAGGAGCGGCGGGCTGCGTCCCGGCACCCGGCTTCCCACATGGCTAGCTCTACCTGAAATAATTACACGGACACTGTGTTCATTTAATCACCGCTTGGCCCTTTAGCTCTAGCCCTTACTGGCTAATTCTGATATCCCGATCAA
>NC_022035.1:4338139-4364819 GCF_000317375.1 Microtus ochrogaster | reverse complement strand
CCCAAGGTGCGCTTACCGGGAAGATTCTAGCCTACGTCCATCCTGGGTCGGAGCTTCATCGCGTGTGCCTCAGAGAGCAGAGCTCTCGCCTCTGCCCGCAGGAGTGGAGCATCATGCCTCCACTGTCTAAGAGAAGATTTCTCTGGGTGTGACTTATCATTTGCTCTTCTAGCTGAGCCGTGTGGTCAGTTTCCCAAGAGGCATTTTGACATTTTCCAGCGTCTTCCTTAAAGAGAACAAGCCCAGGTTTCGTCCAATAAGCAGGGTATAAACAGACCTTTTACTCTCTGAGCCGCAGTGTGTTTATGATAACGCCAGTGATTCCCAGGAGCACATCTTGGCAATTCACTGCCATCCATGTGTTACCCTTGAACCCATGCGTTTACAGAGAGCTGGAAGAGCACAGGATGTTGATGCCCTGAGAGTGGTCGCAGAAAAAGCCGGAAGCGCAAGAAGTGGGGCAATTGCTTTCAGGAAGGCAAGTAGGAAATTCTGCAGTCTACTGAGGCTACGGGGAAAAATAAGATGGGCTGGTTTAAATCACCAATATTTTCACAGTTCTGACAACTGGGTTTCTGAATCTGATGTTCATCTCACTTCTTGGCTTACAAGCAGATGCTTCTTGATACCTTCTCAGATGATGGAGAGACAGCTCTTATATCTCTTCTTAGAAAAGCACTGATAGCATTCACCCAAGCCCCCTATCACCCTATTGCTTCCCAAAGCCCCCACCTTTAAACACTTTTGCACTGGGCAGTCCAAATTTTAATATGTGAATTTTGGAGGAACACAAATTTGGTCCATAAAAAGGAACTGATATTTATCTCATAATGGATTGTCATTAGTAATTTCTTAAAGGAAGATTAGAGGGAAAGGTACTTATAGCACAGGGAGCATGTAAGAAGGGCAGGGTGGGTTCTAAAGGTCAAGAGAAGAGAAAACCTTCAGTCCAGTAGTGGGCTGGTGTGTAATGTGGCAGAATGGAAAAATTTAAAGATGGACAGGTACTTTGATAACTAATTAGAAATGGATTGGTATGTCATGCCAAGGAGTTTGAACTCCATCCACAGACTAGGCAGCCATGTGGTAGCAGTGTGTAAAGCGAAGGTCATGTGATCTATTAGTTCACAGAAAGAGTAACTGGTTATCGTGTGGAAAACAGGAGAGGGTGCAGAGATGGGAGGCTGAGGTACGAGATAGGTAAGAGTCTTGGTGAGGGATTATAAACTAAGCAGGGGCAGTAGGAATAAGAGAGTATAGACTGGGAAGCTTTCTCTAGGTAGAATTAGCAGGATTCGACGAGTTGGCAGTTAGAGCAAAGGTGGGTTTGGCGTGACCATGGGTCACTAGTTTAGGGATAAGATAGATTGAAATATCATAACTACAATGAAGACTGCATGAGGGGGTGGGGGATGGGGTACTACTTTTTCAAAGAAAGGTAATAGAGTTTGTTTGTGCCGTGTTCAGAGCCTTGGTAGCATCCCAGAAAAAGTTACTATAGGAATGAGGAACAAGAAGACCACATGCCTTCGGTATGGTATTCTCGGAGTTCTGATCACCCTGGCAGAAGTGACTTTAACATATCTGAACAGGTGAAGCACTTTAGCTGAGGGTGGGGGTAGTGTGACATTGGAAGCGTGCAATGAATCTGAACTTCTTAGAATGCTTTTTGAAATAGATTCTCTAATTAGAAGGGTTTGTAAGCAATCAGTTTTCCAGTAACTACTTAGTCTGATCAGACATATGTACATTTATACTCAGCTTAAACTTTAGAGATACCTGAGAAATCTCATTGATTAAAGACAGATGTACATACACGGAAATGAAATGTTATTATAACTATGTGTGTATATAAATAGTTATTGTCTTAGTCACTGTTTCATTGCTGTGAAGAGATATCATAACCAAGATAATTCTTATAAAAGAAAGCATTTAACTGGGGTTTGCTTACAGTTTTAGAGGATTAGTCCACGATCATCATGGTGAGAAGCAGACAGTCATAGCACTGGAGGAGCTGAGAGCTTTACCTCTTAATCCACAAGCAGGCAACAAGCAGAGAGAGACAGAGAGAGAGAGAGACAGAGAGAGAGACAGAGAGAGAGAAGGAGGAGGAGGAGGAGGAGGAGGAGGAGAGGAGAGACAGAGACAGATCAGTCAGACAGACAGACTGAACCTGAACCTGAACCTGGGATGGGAGTTTGAACCCTCAAAGCCAACTCCCAGTGATACAGTGCTTCAAACAAGGCCACACCTGCTAAATCTTCCCAAACAGTTCCATTCACTGAGGACCAAGCATTTAAACATATGAGCCTATGAGGGTCATTTTCATTCAAAACACCCAGTCATATTCTGAGCATGAGTATCTATCTATACTATGTGATATTGGCTATCACATCCAAGCATCTAAAATAAAGTGAATCAATCAAAAGCTTCAGGTTCTCAAATTGTTCCCAAGTCTATTATAGGCCATGCTGTGAAGTAGGTGAACGCTCCTAGAAGCTCCATCTCTATTTCTTTTCTGTGTCTTTTTCCTTGCTTTGTTGTCTCTTTTATCACTTCATTTAGACACTTCGTTCTAACTGTCATGTCTTCTTCCTTCTACAAAAAATCTGTTCTCGAGGGAGAAATGAAATGAATTACTTACACTTTTGAGAGAAATCTAAGTTGGTGGTGTCTAACCCGTCAAGCATTCGCTGAACTGTGGCAGGAGACTTGGTTTAGGTGTACTCTAAATATTTGAGAGCAGGTATACTGAGAAGTGAGGATAGCAGAGGGGCTCCTGCTTCAGAGCTTGTAGGCCTCCGCTGCTTCTCTTGTAGACCCGTCTCGGGGAGCTACCCGAGATTACACAGCACACTCTATCCCTCTTCTCGGGGACCCTGTAACTTAGTATTAATAACTAGGTATGCACGCAAGCATGTGCCTTAAGTTTCCTAATGGACTGAAATCCCTTGAGGCCGCACTCTGCACCTAATTAAACTTCGTTTAATTACATGTATAAGACTTACAATTATGCTTTGTTTTTTATCTAGTAGACATTCGAGTCATGCTTATAGAAGAAATAAATGTTATATATCAGCTGTTGGCCTAAAAGAAAAATCCACAGCTTTTCTTCAGTGAAAAGTACCAATTACGCTGTTATAAAAATTACAAACATAAAAAGATCCTAGGATCCCAGTAGCTCAGGAAGTAAGACCAACAAATTTTTTGTTTGGTTGGTTTTTTTTGAGACAGGGTCTCACTGTGTAGTTCTGGCTGTGCTGACACTCTCATGTACACTAAATTGTCCTTGAACTCTATGGAAATCCACCTGACTCTGCCTCCAAAGCGCTGGGACTAAAGGTGTGCACCACTCTAGCTAGACTGACGAACTCTGTATCCTACTGTCTTAGTCGAGTCTCTATTGATGTGACAAAACATCATGATCAAACAGCAAACTGGGGAGGACAGGGTTTACTCAGCTCACAATGCTGCAACTCTGTTCACCATTGAAGAACACCAGCACAAGAACTCAAACAGGGAAGGGACCTGGTGCAGGAGCTGATGCAGAGATTGTAAGGAGTGCTGCTTACTGGATGGCTCATCATGGTTTGCTCAGTTTGCTTTCTTATACAACCCAGGACCACAGGCCCAGGGATGGAAACACCCACAACAGGCTGGGCCTTCCCCCATCAATCACTGATTAAGAAAATGTTTTACTGTTCAATCTTATGGAGGTAATTTTCTCAATTAAGGTTCCTTCCTTTCACATAACTCTAGTTTGTGTGTCAAGTTGGCATAAGACTAGTCAGCAAACCTCCTATACCTGCTCTTCCATGAACATTGCTGCCCTATTCACAATAGCCATGAAATGGAAACCACCTATGATTCCATCATCAACTGATAAATATGATTATAAAAATGTGGTACTTTCATACAGTGGAATTATTATTCAGCTGTTAAGAAAAATGAAGTTTGTAGGAAAATGGATGGAGTTAGACACTATCATTCTGAGTGAGGAAACTCAGACCCAGAAAGACAAACATCACATGTTTTATCGTTGTGTATGTGACCTTTGAATCTTCAGATTTGGAATACCCACAGAGGTCTGGAAATTAGCGAGTGGCCGTGGGAGAGAACTCCCATGTAGGGGAGAGAGAATATAGTGATATGAAGAGTTAGGGGAGAATAATGAAATAGGAAGGGTTTACTTGGAGTGTGGGGGTGGGGAGACAGGATAGAAGGGAAAAAATGAGAGGGGAAAAATAACCAAAACACCCAGCGAAAACTTTCTACTGTAGATGCTTCCTAAATATCTGATGCTATTAATAATGTTAACACTTCATGTTTATTTATTTTTTTCTTCACTTGGACAGTTGGGTCAAGATTTTCATGGTATAAATGAAAGCAAGGCAGAGAAATCAATTAAACATCAACTTGTCAGGTCAATAATTATATGCAGTAATGGTCCATTAATTCCATAAGCATCTTCATTTCCTGTGTGAAGTTACTTTCCACGATCCTAAATGAATTAATAATTAGTGTCTGGACATGAGTGTCAATCCGTTTGAACTAGTTTCTAACAGGGTTCTTTAATTTTGAAGAAGTAGCAAGGAGTGAAATATTATCTACTCTTGAAAAAAAATTCTTTCTCAACTGCATATAACTTAGATAACTGACAGCCAGAACACTTTTTCCCTGGAGGAGGAGGATGTGCAGTTTCTGTACATAATGGCTCCCTAGCAACCAGATGACTGACACAGCCAAACTCGTGTGGGATGAGCCCCAGGGGTACCTTTATTACCAGCCAGAGATGTTGTGGAGGAAGCAGGGAAGAGAGTTACCCTCTTGCTGATATCATCCTGACATCTTCAATGCTAGCAGCCAGTCTACAGAACTCCTCCGCACCAATGTACATGGCTGAGATCAGCACAGGCCCGGCATCTGCTGTGCCATCATGTGCACTAGCCAAATGCTTCTGTCTCCAGTTCTTCCTCTCTCTGTGCTCACCGTCGTGCACTAGCCAAATGCTTCTGTCTCCGGTTCTTCCTCTCTCTGTGCTCACCGTTGTGCACTAGCCAAATGCTTCTGTCTCCAGTTCTACCTCTCTCTGTGCTCACCATGCATCGCAAGGTCATTCTGCATATGTCTGTCTCTTTTACTCCTCCTTTCCCTCCATTTCCCCCATTTTCCTTTCTTCCTCCTCCCCTCCCTTTCTTCTCGTTTTCTTTCCTACTTCAGCCTCCTTCCCTCTTGCTGTAGTTCCTATCATCTGAAGCCAGGGTAGACACCAACCTGCCTCTGCAGAAGGCCACTAAGGGCCAGCTAATTGCCACATCCTTCCTTGATTTCTCATTTGTGTGTAACACGACAGCCGCAGTCTGAAAGAGAGTTCCCACCCCTCTGCTGGTACTTTTTCCGTTACCTCAGTGGTTCCTCTCTTTTCTTTCTTACATATAAGACACCCCCTCAGCTCTTTCTCCACTTTTTTTCTCTTCTGAGATTTATTTTCAACTTGCTTTCTGTCTTCTCCACTCTCATTGTGTGTCCCAGTGGCACACACCCTGACAGCTACCACACTTAACATCTGTATTTCAGACCCTGCTCTTGGACGCCACAGTCGCCCTTCTGATGGCCTTGGTGTGCCTTACTTTGGCTATTCCACAGGTGGCTAGCCTTGGCAGTCCTGGCGTTGGTTTCTCTCCTAGGGCTCCCTTCTGTGGTGCAGCCCCATCAGCCAGCCACTCAGCCCTCAGGAAACCTCCGACGGGTCCAGAGCATGACTCACACTCCCTAGCACTGTCTTCTCTAGAATGTTCTTGATATCCCTCTGCCCATTCTCCCAACTCTCTTCTCACTGTGTCATGGAACAAGAACTCTTCATTGCTTATATTAATAATATCACCACATGGTCGTAATTTATGTCTCAACTCTTTCCTAAATTGTCCCTAGCTTATTGATTACCTATTGACAGTGTCATTTTTTTATTCTTAAAAAATAGAAGTAATTTCACATGCAAATAATTCACTATGGCTGAATTCTCTTAGAAACCTGCTTATAATAGAACAACTGATGTTAACTTGTTACACAGTCCCAGTGACAGAGAAGGAAAAATGCAGAGATGTTTGACAATACCTGTCGTTTCTTTGAATGTTCTATAGAAGTAAAATTTTGTAGGCTGCTTCACCTTACTATAGTGACTATACTATAAGTACCCTATCCAAAGGCCATAATTAAGGACACTAAAAATGTCAAGAGACACCAGACCAAGCTCATTGTTTTTAGTTTCTCTGATGTTGGCAAAGTTAAGTTCATTTCCTGAAATCAGAACTAATTATACTTAAACGGTCATGGCTACAGATGTGTTTATATTGGCCAAATCCCAATTTACTCATTTATAAAATAAAATTAATGCTCTCGTTGGGGCAAGAAAGTAAAAATATTAGCAAAACCTATGGAACAGCTAATTATTAGGATATGAAATTTCTGGGTAAGTGCTGACTATTGCTGATGACTGACTAATCCCTGAGTGTGAGGCGTTCTGTCCTATAGAATAGAAAACAGGGCAACTAACTAAATGTACTAAGAACTGACCTAGAAGAAACACTGCAGACACGGAGTCAAAAAAACTTGGTGTGTCTTCTCAGTGCTGAATATACATAATTTCCTCAGCTCCAAAGTTTAGGGTTTTTTTTTTCATTTTATTATTTCTAATATGGATAGATATCTATTTCATGGATATCCTATTTTGAAAAAGACTTGTAAGTTTCCGTGTGTTACTTTATGATGAATGACATTTGAAGTACAGGAGGCCTTCAGCTGAGTACAGCCCTGTTCTCTACCTCTGTGAAAGTCCCAGTCATTCTGGGGAAGGGCAGCCCAAGCTCAAGGTGGTGTGGACACCGTGGAATACAAATACCTTTCACTGTGTAAGTGCTGACGGACCTCCAAGAAGAGTTCCTACCAGCGATAGTTCATCTAGGAGGAATCCAGCTAAGTCTGAACACAGCATTCCGTGTACTTGTTTTCGCGAAAGAAAACCAACCAGACCACAGAGTCATTTCTTTTATTATTTTATGTGCATGGGTGTTTTGCCTGCATATATGTATGCGTACCGTGTGAGTGCCTGGAGCCCTCGCAGGTCAAAAGAAGATGCTGGATCTCCATGTGACTGGAGCTGTAGATGGCTGTGAGCTGCCATGTGGGTGCTGGGAGTTGAACCCAGGTCCTCTGCAAGAACAAATGCTTTTAACGACTAAGCCAACTCTCCAGCTCTGCATTTGCTTTTGGACAGTGTGACAGAGCAGAAACGGACAGAGGGATGGGCAGGCTTGTGATTTCATGCCCGTGCTTTCTGACTCGCTTTCAGACAGTGGCTGTCAGGTTACACACCAGGTTACAGTCCCAGCCTGCATTTTGTTGGTGCTAAAAATACACTCACATAGGAAAAAAAATCGAGTAGAGAAAACATATCAGCAGCAATTATCTGTGAGTAGAACTGCTTCTGATTTCTATTCTGTTCTTTCGCTTGTCCATTATTTTCTAAAATTCCTTTCAGCAAACATGTTTGCTTCTGTAAAAAGGAAGAAAATTTTTAAATTGCCAACCGCAACAATCCCACATTTGTTTAATAGTCTCAGATTGTACAGAAGACTGATGAAATTATTTTTGTTTATAGAAGACAGTTAATTGTGTCTATTCTGAAACGTGGTAAGATGTTACAGTTGTAGAAATTCCTGAGTGATCAAGTGATTTAGGAAATAATAGGCATTTCTACGTGGCGAAAAGAGGAACTTCTCAGCCCCGTGGAGCTCTGTAAAGATTCAAAAGCAGAGAAAATTCCTTTAAGGCAGTGATTTTCAGCCTGTGGGTCATGACCCCTTTAGGGGTTAAATATCAGATATCGTGCATACCAGATATTTTTATTACAATTAATATTAGTAGCAAAATTGCAGTTATGGAGTATCAGTGAAAATAATTGTATGATTGGGGCTCACCACAGCATGAGGAACTGTGTTAAAGGGTTGCAGCATTATGAAGGTTGAGAACCACTACTGTTAGGAAACCGTGCTGCCCAGAGCACGGGACACTCCCCTCAGAGACCCTCTGTTCCCATTGGAGACGGCTGCCAGCGGCTTTGCTTTTGGTAAAGTGGCGACGGGAAGAAAAAGAACAACCGTGTTTCTTTCCGGGGTCAGAATCTTTCTCCCTTCCCGTTGGAGAACAGGGGACTGAACCCTTTCCTTCCAGTCGTAGAATGTTCTATCCGAAAATAGTAAGAGACATGCATCCATTAGTGCTCAGATTAAAGTGTGCTCGCTGGATCGGGTATGTGAGTATGTGTGCATAGGGAACCAATGCTGTAAAGCAGTAAATAACCAGGCCGTCTAACGATGACAGCTGGCTCTGTTCACTGTCTGCTGGACTCCCTGCTTCAAAAAGATTCAGAAAAACAACTTTATGTAACTTGTGTGCCTTAGAGATCAGTGTTTCTTGGAACTTTTATAAGTTAAGTGACATACACAGAGGGCTTTATTTGGGTTTCGGGCGAAAGCAGAAGAAGGCGCAAGATTTTCAGTCGGGATTGTGCAAGCAATCAAAGGGGCTGCTACAGTACTTTCATTTAAATGTTGCATCCTCTGTCTGTTGTCCCAATTCTCTGACTCAAAGTTTATTGAGTTCTGGGTAGATATTTTGAAATATCTCAGCAAGATCTGTAGTGTTGAGAAATGGAGTAAAAAAGACCAGAAAATGCTAAATTAGTGTTGATTTTTCTTATTCATAGCAACGACTAAGAAAAGAATGAAGACTATCTCTTTCCAGTCTTACATATTTCATGCTCAGCATGCATGCAATTCTCCCTGGAAGTTCTCAGCAGAACATCTGTGCCCAGATGTAGGCAAAGAGTGTGTATACACTATACGAAGTGGCAGCAAAGTCAATCCTTCTCTAATCAGGGCTGGGGCATGAGTCTGCGAGCTTGACTTGAGTTGGTCAGTATTGGACAGCTGGGGTGACACACAATGACAAACTTTTGTCTACATTTTCCAAGAAATCAGTTAGCCTTGTTGAGTTGACATTATCAGAAACAAAAAAAAAATGTAATGTTATGTTTTTTCTTCTTTCTTTTGTGTGTGGGTCTGTGTGTGTGTGTGTGTGTGTGTGTTGTGTGTAGTTTAATGTCTCTAGAGGCCAGAATGAAGAGATTGAACCTTCCGCGTTGACTGTGGCTGGTAACTTGGCTGTCCCTACCCCACCACCTGAGACCACCACATTTGAGCCATTGTTCAGCGGCCCCGAGGGAACGGAAATCAGAAATCCCAATTTGATTTTACAGTCAGAAAAGTCTTTGTACAAAGGTAAGAGATAATCTGCCGCACAGCTGCTGTATCCACAACGTGAGGGAGGCACACGAGAGTGGTCTCTAGAATGTCCTCTGAGGAAATGCTCTAACTTAAACAGGGAAGACAACGCCAGCTCTGACTGAGTCATATGGAACTTGAGAGGCAGCTGTCTGGGGAGGAAGTGTCGTTATCGAAATGATACAGCACAGAGTTTAACCTGAACATTTAGATTTAGATTTTTCTCCCTGTTTGCCTTGGCCTCACCTGCTCTGTGTTCTTCTCAAATGTGGATATTTGGGGTTTTGATCCTTGGTTGTATAACTCAGATTCTGATCCAGCAGCAGATTTTCTATGAGTTACTATATATACAGAGAGAAACACTATGTATGTTTTGCCACATACAAAAAAAATGACAATATCCAGGTCCAACAGAAGCTTAGATGGACTTGAAAACAGGTTCCGGGACATGTTCTTTAGTTCTTGAGGTAGGGGTTGTGTAAATCTGTTCTTTTCTGTTAGGTGTAAGGAGTTTTCATAGCAGAAGCAGATTTAGAGCTCAGTTTTTTTTTAAATTATGCTAAGACACACTCCAAACATGAGGAGAAGTAGGTGGAGTTGGAGCGAAGACGGGCTTTGTTATAAAGACAAGGCTTACGATGTGTGATCCATCTCCAAGAGAGCAAGTCATAGCAACTGGTTTCTGTTTGTCTGACTTTTCTTACCTTGGGATAATTTCTTCCGGTAAAAAATAAGAATCAAGGCACTCTGCATTGTTGATCAATAAAAAGGGATTTAATAAGTTGGAGGCTCTGATTAAATTAACAGAAGATGGACTTATTATTTTGACTTTCCCACAGGAGTGCACTCCCGAAGTTCATGGTAACTGGCGTGAGATGGTCATGCCCTGTCTTTTTGGGTTTACAACAGTTGTCTTTAAAAAAGAGAACTGTCATATCAACTTCCCTTTGGTGCTTGTGTGTTATGCAAAGTAAAAGACAGAAGTTCTGTGACGGAAACAATAGTACACATTTGTAATACCAGCCCTTAGGAAGAGGAGAGTAGCTTGGGCTACCAAGTGAGACTGTTTTTAAAAATCTATCTTCTCCTGTCAGCTGATTCCCCAGAGATATTAGGTAATGGATTGTCACTTACACCTTCTTGGAAATGTGCAGTTTAATGGAGCTTCATAAAGATGAAATTGAGGGATGGATAGCAGTGGTGGGCAGGATATTTGGGGTAATATAGAACCCTCCCTTCAATAACTTAGACACATGTTTCTCAACTGGTTGTTACTATGTATAAAGAATTAGAAGTTTATACTACTTCTCTGCATAAAGCTTTTGTTTTCTGTTTTCCCTGATGTCTTCAGCGAGAGAATCACCTCTAGCAATCTCCACCCCCTTTTCTCCCTAGACCCAAGATGCGGGGAAGCCCTGAAACCCGGCAACTGTGGAGACTATGTAGTTCGGTGGTATTATGACAAACAGGTCAACTCCTGTGCTCGCTTTTGGTTCAGCGGCTGCAACGGCTCCGGAAACAGATTCCACAGTGAAAAGGAATGCCAAGAAACCTGCATTAAATGATGAAGAAGGGCACTAGCCTGCTTCATGCAGCGGTTTAGAAAGAGCCCAACACAAACCGTGCATATCAGCTCGTACACTCAGTAGTGATAGTTCGTAAGTGTATAGACTACCCACAACCACCGCCTATAATGTATAATACAGGATATAATGTTGCTAACTGCTCACTCAGGGGAGAAGGCCAAGGCTCTCATGATGTTAGTGGCGTCTCAGCTGTCACCCTAGCTGACGGGTGGAAGAACTGGGGATCTGGACTCAGTGTGTGACTTTAGAACACACGCTTTGTCTGCCTCACAGCCTTCGGCGTGGCCCGGATTCCTGATCGTTCTATTCCACATATGATGTCAGATCAAACCCCACCCTGCCTGTGCCCCAGCTCTTACAGCTCCTTCAAGGTCCAGTCAGTGGAGAAGAATTTGTGATGGGAAAAGACACAAATTGTGTTGGGGCGTCGGAAGGGGTGGGAAGTTTACATGTGAGTGCGGGGATCGTGCCTGAGGACAGAGAGTGAGGACAAAGTGAAGAAAGAACCCCAAAGTGATAGCAGAGATCCTATGGCAAACGGACACTTCCATTCCTCCTTGGTATCAAAGCCTTCTGTATGCTTAAACTATGTAAAAACAAACAAACAAATAGTAAATAAAGCAGGTTTTAGAGGTTTGAATGAGGCTCAATTTTACGGTGAGGGAACAGGAATTGGGCCGGCCATTTTGTACTGATTTTGTTGCACCCAGTGTGAGAAGGCTGAACGTTCTGAGATGGCATTTTAACACATCTGCAAGGTGCTGTCTCCCCCCCCCCAGCCTGCCTCTCATTCAAGCTGGGCACCAAAATGCTCCAGACTATGGAAATGGACAAATAGCCAAGCTGGCAAAAGCAACATAACAGAGGTTTCCATGGTGTAATTAAAATTGTATTATGTAATATTTTTATTAAAAAAAAGAATACATACAACATGTCTGTCAGTTTTAAAACAGGATGAGACCGGGCGGTAACCACATCACCTGCCGATTAGACCAAAGTGCTGACTCTCTGGATCCTGACTTGCCTCTTCCTTGCTACCCTTTTATCCCAGGCATATTCTACTGCGTGCTTTGTGTCATTATTGGCTTTTCTATGTAATTTTACATGTAAAACTAATCGTACCTCTATGGATGCTCAAACAATATATAGTTAGTCTTGCATAGCTTATAGCTTTGTAAGAATGTATTTTAGACATCTACAACTTGATATTTTAATTTAACTTTACAATTAACCCATGTTTCACCATAAATAAATACGTTCCCAAATAATTTATTACTTAGGTGCTAGAGACAACTTTTACTGAAATCCGTACTTCTCTGTGATTTGATAGATGACATCATAATTCATATGCATACATTTATATGAATGCCATGCTTGTGAAATATCGATGAGAATATATAACAATTTATTTAAACAACATATTTAATCATTGCTTTGGCTGATATCAATTGAGCTGTTTCTACTTTTATTTTTTCATTATTCCACCACCATCACCCATTTTCATAGTTGTGTCTCTGGACACACATATTCCCATTTCTCAAGGGTGTATACCCTAGCTGGAATTTCTGATGTGTGTATAGATTCCAAATGAGCGTGTATCATGCCAGTTTTCTCCCGGAAGTGAGCGTTTCTTGTAAGTTCCTACAGGTGTGTCAGAGGTACTGTTGTCTAACTCATGTCAAATATGCCACCATTAGCTACTTAATGCTGCTTCCTTTGGCTTAGATGACTGTGAAGCAGCATTTTGTGTTTAATGTTCTAGGATACACCTTAGACAGCTTCATTACCTCCTGTGCTCCTGCTTCTGGGAAATGCCTTTTTATAACCAGGGAAGATTGTTTTTATTAGACTGAACTATTTTCTTTATTGAGTTCTTGGAGTCCTTGTATATACTGAGTTCTATTTTGCTTTGTGTTTGTATTGCTAACATGTGTACAGCCCGCCCCCCTTTCTCCCTGTCTCCTTTCCCTCCCGCTCTTCTCTTGTAGTGATGAGGTAAGCAGGCCTGCTTTTTGTCCCAGCTCCTGCATGGTTAGCTTTACACCTGAAATAACAACACACAAATTGTATTCATTTAAACACTGCTTGGCCCATTATATCTAGCCTCTTCTTGGCTAACTCTCACATCTTGACTAACCCATTTCTAATAATCTGTGTAGCACCATGAGGTGGTGGCTTACTGGGAAAGATTCAGCATGTCTGACCTGGCGGCTGGCTCAATTGCATCTGACTAGAGAGGAGAGGCATGACGATTGCCTCACTTCCTCCCAGCATTCTGTTCTGTTTACTCCGCCTACCTAATTTTCTGTCCTATCAAAGGGCCAGGGCAGTTTCTTTATTAACCAATGAAATCAACTCAAAACAGAAGACCCTCCCACATCATTCTCTCTCATTTTTTGGTGTTGTTTTCTGTTTTAATTTGTTTTCTTTTTCTTTTTTTCCATTTTGAGACAGGGTTTCTCTGTACAGTCCTGACTGTCCTGGAACTAGCTCTATAGACCAGGCTGGCCTTGAACTCACAGAGATCCACCTGCTTCTGCCTCCAGAGTGCTGGTATTTGAGCCATACACCACCACTGCCCAGCTTCCGTTTTAATTTTGAGTGCAGTGAAGTTTATCAATTTTTTTTTTTTGCACTATTCAGCTTCTCAGCCATCTCTTCTGGGGCAAAGACTTCCAGGACCAGAAATCAGCAAGTGTTAGCAGCATTTCTCTAGTCCCACCTTTGTGCCTGTGATCAATTCCTGACCTTCCTGTGGCTCTTGGGTGGTTTCAGAGTAGCATCAGCTTTTGTCCTTCATCTCCCTCGGTTGACCTTGAATGAAGATCTGAGCTTGGACAGGAAGGTAATGGCTCTATCACTTTTCTCTTCTTCTGTTGTGGTGGAATTAAGGGCTTTGAGCTGCTCCTGGTCCTTCGAAAGCCTAGCAATGCATTATAAAGTGTGTATTAGTCACCATATGCTGTTGGGAAAGTCAAAGGATTTCAGAATGTCTCCCTGCAGTTTTGACAGGAACAAAAGTGTTTATATTCCCCTTTCAAGCTTTTCATGACTTTACTCCCACAGAAAGCTGAAAAGCAAATGTGTTGTGTTGATGTGGATTTCTTCTTTTGTCTGGGCATCCTTTTCCTCCTTCTGGACAGAGTCCTAAGACTTTCAGGACGATGCGCAAACCACCCCTTTGTGCTGTCTTCTTAATCCTGTCACCCATGTCCACCACTGAAGACCCACACACCTACCTTCTATCTTCTCCTCTCGTCACAGTGACCACAAACAAGCTCAAATGCCTTGCACATTGTGGAACACAATTGCTTCTTACACAGCTTCAGTGGCTTCAATAACAAAAATGTGTTAATGTATGGTTACATGGGTTTAAATCTCATGAACTAAAACTAGCATGTCTAGTGTCCAGACTGAGTTTCTTCTGAGGACCTGAGGGAGAACCATTTCTCTTTCACAACATAGAAGGGTCATTTATATTCATTGGCAAGGGTCCCATTGTATCTCTGTCTGTCTGTCTTCCTCATCTGTCTCTGTGTCTCTCCTTCACTCCTTCCCTCCCCCCTCTTTCTGTTTATGAAGACAAGATCAAACTCTGTAGCCAGCACTTTGTATGATCCCTTCAAAGTGCTAGGATGGAAGGCATGGAAGGCATGCATATGAGACCTCATCACTGTTTTCTTTTCTTTTAATTTTTTAATTTTACACTGTGCGGTTTTTATTCCAGCTAAGACAGGGACTTACTACTTAGCCCACGCTGGCATAACACTCATGGTGATTCTCCTGCCTCAGCCTTCCCAGTGTTGGGATTACAATTGTGCACCGCCACTTCCAGCTCCTCCCTCTGTTCTCAAGATCAGTAGTATTGGTAGATATCTCTCCTACTGCCATCTTTCTGGATATTTGACTGGGAATGAGTAATTGTTTTCATTTCTTTTTAATTGTTTTTATTGAGGTATATATTTTTCTTCCCCCCTCAAATTTTATTCTCTTCCATGATTCCCATGCTCCTAATTTACTCAGGAGATTTTCTCTTTTTCTACTTCCCATGTAGATTAGATCCATGTATGTCTCTCTTAGGGTCCTCATTGTTGTCTAGGTTCTCTGGAATTGTGATTTGTGGGCTGGTTTTCTTTGCTTTATGTCTAAAAGTCATTTATGGATGAGTGCATTTTATATTTCTCTTTTTGGGTCTCGGTGACCTCACTCAGTATGTTTTCTAGATCCATCCATTGCTTGCAAATTTAAGGATGTCATTATTTTTTCCTACTGTGTCGTTATCCATTGTATAAAGGTACCACATCTTCTTTATTCATGTTTTGGGTGAGGGGCATTTAGGTAGTATCCAGGTTCTGGCTATGACAAATAATGCTGCTATGAACATAGTTGAGGACTGTCCTTGTGATACAATTGAGCATCCTTTGGGTATATACATAAAAGTGGTATTGCTGGGTCTTGAGGTAGGGTTGTTTCCTAATTTTCTGAGAAATTGCCATACTGATTTTTCAAAGCAGCTTTACCAGTTTGCACTCCCATCAGCAATGGAAGAATATTCCCTTTACTCCACAACCTCTCCAGCATAAGTTGTCATCATTGTTTTTGATCTTAGCCATTCTTATAGGTATAAGAGTCGTTTTAATTTGCATTTCTCTGATGGCTAAGGATGTTGAACATTTCCTTAAGTCTCTTTCAGCCATTATAGATTCTGCTGTTTAGAGTTCTCTGTTTAGGTCTCTACCCAATTTTTTTTTTTAAATTGGATTATTTATTCTTTTGATGACCAATTTCTTGAGTACTGTGTATATTTTGGAGATCAGACCTCTGTCCTATGTGGGGTTACTGAAGATCTTTTCCCATTCAGTAGGCCGTCGTTTTGTCTTATTGACCATGTCCTTTGCTTTACAGAAGCTTCTTGATTTCATGAGGTCCCATTTATTAATTGTTTCTCTCAGTGTCTGTGCTGCTGGGGTTCTATTTAGGAAGTGGTCTCCTGTACTTCCCACTTTTTCTTCTATGAGATTCAGTGTGACTGACTTTATGTTGAGGTCTTTGATCTATTTGGACTTGAGTTTTGTGCATGGTGATAGATATGGATCTATTTTCATTGTTCTACATGTTGATATCTAGTTATGCCAGCACCATTTGTTAAATATGCTTTTTATTTTTCATTTGATATTTTTTGCTTCTTTGTCAAAAATTAGGTGTTTGTAGGTATGTGGATTGATGTCCAGTTCTTTGATTCAGTTCCATTGGTCCTCTTGTCTGTTTTTATGCTAATACTAGGCTGTTTTCAGTACTGTAGCTCTGTAGTAGAGTTTGAAGTAAGGGATTGTGATGCCTCCAGAAGTTCTTTTATTGTACAGGATTGTTTTGGCTATCCTGAGTTTTTTGCTTTTCCATAAGAATTTGAGTATCATTCTTTCGAGGTCTGTGAAGAATTTTGCTGGGATTTTGATAGGCATTGCATTGAATCTGTAGATTGCTTTTAGTAAGATTGCCATTTTTACTATGTTAATTCTACCTACCCAAGAGCATGGGAGATCTTTCCATTTTCTGGTGTCTTCTTTAATTTCTTTCTTCAAAGATTTAAAGTTTTCTTTATATGGGTCTTCCACTTGTTTGGTTAGAGTTATTCAGAATATTTTATATTATTTGTGACTATAGTGAAGGGTGATGTTTCCCTGATTTCTTTCTCAGCCCATTTATCATCTGTGTGAAAGAGGGCTACTCATTTTTTTGAGTTAATCTTGTATCCTGCTACATTACTAAAGATGTTTATGAGTTGTAGGTTTCCTTGGTAGAATTTTTGGGGTCACTTATGCAAACTATCATATCATCAGAAATAATGAAAGTTTGACATCTTTTTTTCTAATTTATATCCCCTTGATCTCTTTCTGTTGTCTTATTGCTCTAGCTAGATTCTCAAGTACTATATTAAATAGATATGGAGAAAGAGTGAAAAATCTGTTCCTGATTTCAATGGGATCACGTTGAGTTTCTCTCCATTTCATTTGATTTTGGCTGTTGGTTTGCTGTATATTGCCTTTATTATGTTTAGGTATGTTTCTTGTATCCCTTCTCTCTCCATGATCTTTATCATGAAGGGATGTTGTATGATCATAGTTTTATTTTTTTTCAGTTTGTTTATGTGGTGGATTACATCGACAGATTTTCATATGTTGAACCATTCTTGTATCACTGAGATGAAGCCTACTTTATCATGGTGGATGATTTTTTTGGTGTGTTCTTTGATTCAGTTTGCCAGTATTTTATTGAGTATTTTTGCATCAATGTTCATGAGTAAGACTGTAATTCTCTTTGTTAGTAATATCTTTTTGTGGTTTGAATATCAGGATAATTGTAGCCTTGTAAAAAGAATTTGGTAATGTTCCTTCTGTTTCTATTGTGTAGAACAATTTGAGGACTATTAATTTTAGATCTTCTTGGAAAATCTTGTAGAATTCTGAGCAGAAACCCTCTGGTCCTGGGCTGTTTTTGGTTGGGTAACTTTTGAGGACTGTTTTTATTTCTTTAGCAGTTATAGGTCTACTTAATTTGCTTATCTGGTCTTGATTTAATTTTGGTAAGTGATATTTATCCAGAAAATTATCCATTTCTTTTAAGTTTTCCTATTTTGTGGAGAACAGGTTTTCGAAGTATGACCTGATGATTCTTTGGATTTCCTCCGTGTCTGTTGTTATGTCCCCCTTTTCATTTCTGATTTTGTTAGTTTGGATATTCTTTCTCTGCCTTTTAGTTATTTTAGATAAAGGTTTGTCTACTTTGTTGATTTTCTTGAAGAACTATCTCTTTGTCTCATTGGTTCTTTTATTGTTTTTGTTTCTACTTTATTAATTTCAGTTCTCAATTTGATTATTCCCTGCCATCTACTCCTCCTGGGTGAGTTTACTTCTCTTTGTTCTAGAGTTTTCAGGTGTTCTGTTAACGCACAAGTGTGGGATTTTTTTTTCAGCTTCTTTACATAGGCATTTAGTGCTATGAACTTTCCTCTTGACACTTCTTTCATTGTGTCCAATAAATTTGGGTGCGTTATGTGGTCATTTTTATTGAATTTAGGAAGTCTTTAATTTCTTCCTTTATTTCTTCCTTGACTTATCAGTTAAGCATTGTTTAATTTCCATGTGTTTGTGGGCTTTCTGGTATTAGTGTTGCTGTTGAATTCTAATTTTAATCCATGGTGATCTGATAAGATATATGGCTTATTCCATTTTTTTTGTATCTGATGAGGTTTTCTTTGTTATCTAATATGTTGTTGATTTTTGAGAAGGTTCCATGAGGTGCTGAGAAGAAGGCATATTCTTTCATGTTTGGATGGAATGTATTATAGAGTTCATAACATCTGTTAATTCCCTTATTTCTCTGTTAATTTTCTGTCTGCTAGACCTGTCCAGTGGTGAGAGTGGGGTGTTGAAGTCTCCCACTATTAGTGTGTGGAGTTTAATGTATGATTTAAACTTTAGAAGTGTTTCTTTTACATATGAGGGTACCCTTGTATTTCAGGCATAAACGTACAGTATTGAGATTTCCTCTTGATGGATTTTTCCCGTGACTAATATGAAATATCCTTCTTTGTCTTCTTTGATTGATTTTAGTTTGAAGTCTACTTTGTTAGCTATTAGGATAAGCTACTCCAGCTTGCTTCTTAGGTCCATTTGATTGAAAAATTTTTTCCCAACCCTTTACTCTGAGGCGATATCTGTCTTTTAGATTGAAGTATGTTTTTTGTATGTAGCAGAAGGATGAATTCGGTTTTCATTTCCAATCTGTTAGCCTGTGGTTTTTTTTTTTATATATGAATTGAGTCCATTGATATTAAGGGGTATTGATAACCAGTGACTACTAATTCCTGTTATTTTATTTTCGTTGTTGGTGATGTTATTGTGTGTGTTTTTTCCTTATTTGGTATTTGGTGCTGTGAGATCATCTATTGTTTATGTTTTTGTGGATGTAGCTAACTTCCTCAGGTTGGAGTTTTCCTTCTAGTACTTTGTGTTGGACTGAGTTTGTGGCTAGGTATTGGTTAACTCTTGTTCTGTTTGTCTATGGTGATTTGTTGGGTATAGTAGCCTAGGCTGGCATCTGAGGTCTCTTAATGTCTGCATAACACTTTACTAGGACCTTTTGGCTTTCATTGTTTCCATTGAGAAGTCAGGTGTAATTCTAATAGTTCTGCCTTTATATATTACTTGGCCTTTTTCCTTTGCAACTCTTAATAGTCTTTCTTTATTCTGTATTTTGTATGTTTAATGTTTTGATTATTATATGGTGAGGGGACTGGTTTTTTTGTTTGTTTGTTTTTTTGGTCCAGTCTATTTGGTGTTCTGTAAGCTTCTTGTATCTTCATATGCATATCTTTCTTTCGGTTAGGAAAGTTTTCTTTTATGATTTTGTTGAATATATTTTCTGTGCTTTTGAGTTGGACTTCTTCCTCTTCTATTCCTATTATTCTCAGGTTTGGTCTTTTCATTGTGTGCCATATTACCTGGATATTTTGTGTTAAGCTTTTGTTAAATTTAATGTTTTTGTTGATCGATGAGTCTATTTCCTCTATTGTATCTTCAGCACTTGATTTTTCTCTCTTCCCTTTCTTGTAGTGTGTGTTTATGTTTGCATTTGTGGTCCCTGATCATTTTCTCATAATTTTCATTTTCAGAATTCCCTCGGTCTATGTTTTCTTTATTGTGCCTATTTCGGTTTTCAAGTCTGGAATTATTTGTTTCATCTGTTTGATTGATTTTTCTTGATTTTCTTTTAGGCATTTGTTGATTTCTTCCATTTTTGTTTATCTTTTCTTCTATTTCTTTGCGGAAATTTTTTATTTCCTCCTGCAGGGCCTCAAACAGTCCTCTAAAGTTATTTTTATGTCATTTTCTTCTGCTTCATCTATAATGGAATGTTCAAGTCTTGCTGTTGTAGAGCCACTAGTTTTTGTTGATGTTGTGTTGCTCTTTGTGGTGTTGAGTGTGTTCTTACCTTGTCTAGCTATCTTTTCCTCTGATTGGTGTACTTGTGGCTGTCTGTGTCTCTGGTGATCAATCTTCCAGGTGTCAGGAGAGCCAAAGCTCAGATGGTTGCTCCTTGTGGTGCAGTAGGGGCCATGTTTCCAGTTACCCCAGAGGTCACTTGGTGTTCCCTGAGTTCGCTTTGCACTCCTGGCGGGGTGGGGGGGGTCACATCTTTAAATCCAATGGTTGTTCAGACCTGTTCCCATGTAGGTTGCTTACTTGGGCCTGTTCCTGCTGAAGTTGCTGGCTCGGGCCTGCTCCTTGTGGAGGTCGCTGGCTAGATCCTATTGCAGAGGCTATCCCTGGCTCAGGCTTGCTCCTGCATAGGTCTCTGGCTCAGCCAAGTCTCACAGAGGTCTCTGACTGGGGCCCATTCCTTTGGTGATTGCTCCCTCATACCTGCTCCTGCAGAGGTCACTGACTCAGGCCTGCTCCTGAGGAGGTTGCTAGCTTGGGCCCAGTAATTGTTTTTCAAGGCTTGCGATCAGATAGTGTCCATTTGAATAATCCAAAATCATCTTCTCACCACATGGTCCTTTACCTTGCTCATGTCTACCAAGTGTCTTCTGCCAAGTGAGGCGGCATTCACACCTTCTGAGGATAAAGGAGTGGGCATCTCTGAGACAATTCTGCTGCATGCTTTACTGCCTCTCTCCTCTACTGTCTGAGCTCTTCAGAAGCGAGGACAGCACGCATCATTCCTCCCTGGACCTTTAGTCCCTCACAAGTTGGAAGAGCTCAGTAAGTTTAAAAGAAAATTAGATCCAATTTTACAAAAGTCGTTTTAGAAATGATTGTTTGAGGAGGACTAGAAAAAGATCCTGAGGAGCTCACATGCGTTTTTCGCGGAGAATATACCAGTGTGAAACTATTCTCCTCAAATCCATGTTGACACGAAAAAGCCTCCCACTTCACCATTAGCAACTGAAGGGAAAGCCATGGGGCTTGTTGTCCGAATAGATTTTGGATCAAAAAAGATAAATGATCTGATGATTGATTCTGGAAAAGAGGATAGTGGTTCATAATTTCATTTTCACACACTCACCACACACTTGGTGGGAGCATTTCTAATTAGCTAAACCATCTTACAGCATCATTTCTGCCATGCTGGTTATTTAGTGGGAACTTCAGCTTCACTAACTACACAAAAATCACCTCAGGTATCTGAATTCCCGTTGTGGGATGTTAACTGTATGATGATGTGCTACTGTAACTGGTGTAATGAAAAGCTGAACAGCCCATAGCTAGGTAGGAGGTAAAGACAGAACTTCCGGGCAGAGAGAACTCTGGGAAGAAGAAAGGCAGAGCCTCTGGCCAGACGTGGAGGAAACAAATGCAGGGAGCCCTGTGGCAGAATGTGGATTAATATGAATGGGTTAATTTAAGTTAAAAGAACCAGGTAGGAACACACTTAGGCTATAGGATGAGCTTTTGTTATTACTAAGAAGTCTCCCTGTCATTATTTGGGAGCTGGCTGGCATGACAGAGAAAGACTCGTTACAAATTCCATGTTAAATTTATGAGACGACAATTAGGTTTCTTTACTTCACTCTTTATCTTGAACACAGAAATAAGTAATTTGGGATAATGAAGGAAAGACTGTAACAGATTTTTTTATCATGTGTCTGAAAAACCCAGAGATCCTATAAATAAAAGAAATTTAAAAGAAATCTAGGCAATAAAAAAACTCAGTAATTCAAATATAATGTGCGATAAACATGTAGAAAGACACCAAAAGGAGTCTCAGAAGGGGCTGAAGGCCAGGAACTTGGTGAAGATGCCGGAGGACAGGTGATTCTGCCAAGCCCCCTTGCTGAGAATCACCAGGGGTGCGTCTTGAGAGAGTCCAGCTGCCCTGAGACATTCGATGTTTAGCTAACTTTCCCCTTTCCCTCACAACTCTCTAATCCAGCATGTTCAGTAAAAGCAATGTAAAGATTTTCCCTTCCTTATGGTCTCTCTAAATGAAATGCCACAAAAAGAAGATGCCCAGAAACGTGGGTGGCTGTTAAGACTAGCACAGCCCCAACTCCTCTTTCACACATAAGTTCCTAGCATCTCATTTTTCAATTTTCAAAAATATTAGACTGATTTGGGTTTTTAAAACACTGATCATTCCTTATCATTTAACATAAATTTGTCATCCTGGGGGGGAAGCCTTAAATTAATTCATTTAAAATTACTCTAGGCTCAAAAAATTAGTAATGGTTAAATCTTGTTTAAATTGGGTTTAGAAATAAGGGCTTTTAGATTAATCAAAAATCCTTCGATCCCATGTCTCTCCTAGTGCTGAAAGCTGTAGATGAAACACTGTGAGGAACCGGTGGGATCAGGCTTCTGCTGGGGCACCGTGCCCTTCTGAAGCAGCCCATTCCTCACGTCCCATCGCCTCCCTGCGTCTGACGATTCCACACTCCTGCTGTGACCTGGTAGAACCATCATGTGATTGTGATAATATTTCAGGACAGACAAGCTCTCCTCTTTCATTCTGGCTACACTAGACACTTCCGTGTCCGTGGCTCACCCCGGTCCCTTCTGTAATTCTGAGCTTGCCCTCATCTTCTGAGAGGCTGAGTGATGTCTGAGCGGCTAGGATGGTACAGGAACAAGTTACGCTCTATGTTCTTCAAATGGCTGCCGCACTGGAAGAAGACAGGAAAATTCTCCTCCATCATATATGTAGAAACAGATTACATGTTAAAAAAGGTTTTTTTGTTGTTGTTGTTGCTGTTGTTTTGTTTTCAGTGCTGGGTATCGAACTCTGGGCTCGCTCATGCTAAGCAATCGCGTCACTACCCTAAGGAATTCTGAAGTACCAAACAGGAGTTTCGCGCTGCAAAGGCTTCTTTCCCTGTTCCCTCTAAAATGGACCGGAGGCTCCCGTTTTATTTCCATCGCCCTTCAAACGTGGCCTTAAGTGCCACACTCGTGGTTCCCTGACATTCTATTTTAAATACTAATGCGATTCTCCAGCAATTTCCTCCTTGACATATCGTTAGTTTGGTGCTGTGTTAAATTTATCATTTGGCCATTTTCTTCTCTTGCATATTAATGGGGAGCACTATGGTTTGCCGTGTCTGCAACTTGGCGTTTTTCTCAAACTGATTCTATTATGAATAAAATCACCCTCAGAAACGCCTTCCGCTATAAAAAGGAGCCATAACAAAAGCCAGAACACGTCTGCACTGGGAAACAAAACCAACTCTCCTTCGTGTAATTGTTTCGTCTCATCTTAAATTAAATAAATATTTGGCATTAGTATAGATTTTCTCTGCTGTTTATTACTGCTTTACTACCATAAAAATTGAAAAACGCCATAAAATCAACTTAAATGGTACTTCTCCAAATGTTGGGTTATTATCCTGGTTTTTCCCTGTGGGAGAACTTGACAAAACCTATGATGTTGCTTTGTGCCTCACTCCTTAACAATGACAAACAAGAAATTTCTCAGTAGTCCATTTCTATATGAACGTCATAGTACGTGGGCTAGTGACCTCATCTTATCATTGAGAAACATCCCAGACTCTCTCTTTCTCATGTCTCGGACCTCATTGCTCAAGGGATCTAGTCTAGCTTAGCTCTTCCTCTCTCCCCTGGGTAGCAGTCTTTGCTCCTGACAACACATTTGGCACCCTCACTTCCGATCTTACCATCGCTTGGGATCTGTAGTCATTAAGTGCTGTGAAGGTCCAGTGACTTGAATCCAGTCATTTTCATCCTTAAAGCGTTGCACTGGCTATCTTCTTCATGATGTGGGATCCTACTGTTTGTATGTTCAGTTCCTCTCCTTCCGTATCCCTACATGTACTTTTCAATTTTGTTATGCTCAACCCTTTGCTACTCTTCAAGAGTGTCGTTTGGTATCATCCACTCCTCCGTCCTCCTTTCTCCGTCTGTCTTTCCCTTTCAGTAGACGGCCTATCCCCTTTCCACATCATGGAATCTGTATCTTATCCGCGGGTTAAGAACTGCCTCATTGTTTTTAAGAGCCTCGGAGCTATTGCCTTTATTTCATCACCTCCTTTGGCGGACATCGAAATATGTTCCAATATCTTGCAATGATTACCAAAATTTTACCAAGTATTTCTGACCTTTGGCTAGGTTTGTCTGTACATATTTATAAAGAGAAATTGTAAGGACAAAGGGATGCAATTTTGATGGATATGTCATTTGTCCTGGTGAAAGTGTACCCAACTTAACATTCCTTTTTTTTTAAACTTTTTTTTTTATTTTTTAAATTTATTTATTTATTAAGGATCCGACTTAACATTCCTAACTTATGAGCATGCCCGGTTTTCTCCCAATTAACTTTTGTCCATCTGGTGGTTGAAGACAGAATTTTATTTAGTTGTAATCTGTATTGTTCCCATTTTTCATTTTTAATAGTGTAGAATATTTGGATGTATGTTATGTGGAAGTTGGTTTCTAACAAGCTACAGTTATAAGAACTTGTGTATCTGCACCCGGCTTAAGAAAGAGATCATCATTAGTACTTACTGGAGTCTCCACTAAAGCAACTTGAAAATAAATGGCCAATGTATTTGAGATGCTCAACTACATACATCTCCAAGGTCAGCAAGATGTCAATGTATCTCCTGAGGATACACACCTCAGGATGCTCTAAGAGGTACTCCAGAAGTCACTTCAATGGCACAAGTCAAACTAACTACAACCTGAAGCAGTGGACTGAGATTCCTGCAGCAATGGGCTGGGAGAAATCAAATGTGAAAGGGAGTATCAGGGGGAGGTGGCTGCTCCCACTGGAGGCTGCGGTGGTCCCTTTCCTGCTGAGGACAGTTTGGGAAACAAAGTAACAAAGTGTAAGAGAAGTTGGGGATCCTTTTTAGAATTGACATAAGAGGAAGAAAGAACTGTGTCTTGGGATATTTGGAATTTTTCAGTTATTAACTCACCTGGGTAACAAGAAGACAATAGGCTCAGAAAAAGACCACACATTTTAAATTGAAGTTTGTGTATCAGAGACAAGAGGAGCAGTTATAAGGATGCATGGCCAGTGTGTCTAAAGACCTACTGAATTTTACTAATTCTTGTTGCTACTGTGAACATTATGATGACTCATTTAAATCAAAGTCTATCAGTGTGTGGGAAAAGCAACCTGATATAAAAACGTAGATGCGGAGGCGGGTTCCATATCGTCTTCAATGTTTACAAGTGCCTTACCTGGTTTGTTTGATAAAGAGAAACAAAAATTCAGTATATTAAGGTTCGAAAGCTTTTACACTTCCTATTGTAGATAATGTTAACACTCCTCCCGTTATCAGCAGACTCTAGCAAGCACTTTTTGGTAGAAAGAAACGGAAAGGTTTTGTTTTTTTTTACAGTGATATATTTCTTATCTGCCTCTCTCCTGTAGCTGTCACTTTCAAATCCAAGACTATCTCTCTCATGCATTCCCAGATATGAATACTGTTCCTCCCACAGGCCGTTTTTGTTTTGTGGAAACCCTTAAATGAGCATCCACAGTAAATGGAGTTTTCATTGTTGCATTTTGAGGAAAGCCTCTCAAGTCAGCTTAAACAGCGAAGTGGATGGTATCACTTGATTGCCTGAACATTCAACTGCAAAACTGATGTGAACGTGCTAAAAGCCCGAGGTCCATTTCCACATCTTTCTGTTCGTTTCCTTGAAGTTGCACTTTTCTACAGTGGGAGTCTTTGTTCTGTCTTCAATCCGAATAACATCGTATGGCTTTTGAATAGACTCATTTTTTTTTTTTGGCTCTATATGCCCAACATTTTAGAAAGAATACAGGTCCTTTCGGAGGATCTCTTTGATTAATATAAGCTCTTATTTATTAACTGAAGTTAATAAATGGACACTTCTGTACTTTTCAATGTGCCAGGCTACTTTACTTGGAAAATATATATGATGAAAACTATCTTTTTGGAGACAGCAGAATATCTTTCTTAAAATATATTTTTGATACTAATGAGTTTCTTAAAATCAGCTAATAATAGGAAAGAGGGTAGGGCTAAAATCTGAGGGGACTAGAGGAGCCAGAGTGATCAGTAGATCTCGGGGGCGGGCCCCTGTTGCCAGCAAACACTTGACTGAGTAGTGTCCTCTGCTTTGGTTTAGCAGCTCTGAAGAGGAAAAAAAAAGCTGAAGGCACAGACACAGTGGGACATAGCATTGAAGCAAAATCTCTATTCCATGGGAATGATGCCAGCATATTGTAGGAGTCTGCTTGTTTGTTCCTGGCTGCTCATCCCTGAAATAATCACACAGAAACCATACTATTAGCTATAATGTTTGGCTAGTAAGTGTATTTCTGGCTAACCCATCTCCATTAATCTGTATATTGCCTCGAGGCTGTGGCTTACTGGGTAAAGTTTCTCCAGCAGGACTACATGGCTTCTCCCTGACTCCACCTTCTTTTTCCCAGCATTTAGTTTAGTTTTCCCTGCCTGGCTCCACTCTGCCAAACCATTGACTGCATGCAGCTTCTTTATTCATTAACCAATAAAAGCAATGCACATACAAAAGAACTTCCCACACCACCAGCAGGAGGACACGAAGGAGTCTCTACTGCTTTAAAAATAGTCTATATTTGAAAAACAGGATAACCTCAAACTAGTGAAAAAGAAAACTTCCAGCCTTAAGACACTAGTGGGCCTCAGACACAATGAATACAGAATAAAGTAAATAATCACTCACACACATGCACACACACACACACACACACACACACACACACACACACACA
>NC_022035.1:4322265-4338039 GCF_000317375.1 Microtus ochrogaster | reverse complement strand
GCACACACACACACACACACACACACACACACACACACACACACACACAGCTGGTGGCCAGCAGTGAAGGGAAAGTCTAGAAAATGACTAAAGAAGCAGTTACAGCAAGCGGGGGACAGCAATGTGTTTAGCCAGCTTCTCAGCAAAGACACGAAGACCAAAAAATGGCATCTCATCTTCAAAATGCTAAAGGAAAAACATCATGGAAACAGATAAAGGAAAATTGCAAGCATGACGCTGTGTGTAATGGTCTAATGCCTAAACTTATTACTTCAGAGGCATGGTTGTTTCTCTAATTATGACAAAGTCAAAGCAGGGCTATCAGAGAGTGTAGCTGCAGAGGAAAGAACCCAACAGCTCCCATGACCAGCATTCTGGAGGGGATTTCACCTCATTCTGTAACTTCCTCGACCAAAGCCGGGCTGATGAGAGACATGGATCATGGTGACTCGCACCACAAGAGGATCTGAGCCTTGAGGGTCTTTGCTGTATGGGAAGCTGCAGAGGGGTCTTTCTTAGGCAGGATTTGCCAGACGGCAGATATAAAGTTGATGGGGCACACTGCCTCATCTGGAAGGAGTCAGCTTCAGGTTGCTGTGATAGAGCTCAGGGAAGGCTCTAAGCTCGGGTGTCCTGTCAGCCCCTAGGGGTTTGGAAAGGGTGAGGAAGCTTGTGAGATGGGGGGGGGGCAGCTCAGGGAGGGATAAGGAAATAGGAAACAGCCAGCCCCGTGCTTTTCCCTTTTCGGCTCGTGTTGAACTCAGATTGCACAGCCTCGGAAGGCAGTAACAGATGCTGAGTTATGGGGAAAAGGAATATTCACTCCCCAATTGTTAAGTCACACATTCTCTTAATTCTCTAGCTTCACCTTACTGATGTTTTGTTATTATTTATTCTTTCCAACTAAACACCTGAACCCTGGATGAAGAGAAACAGGAACTGAAAGCAGGGAGGCCCTGGAACCTCGTTCAGGTCACCACTGCTCATAACTCATCAACTACCTCTTATGTGCCGGATCTGACCCTTCACTCGTGCTGCCATTTCATCTTCAGAGCAATGTGGTTTTTCGTTGACTTTTGGACATTCTGTATTTTATATCTGTATTCTTATGGCTATGTCAGAAGTCTTGTCTGTCCTATGGATTGCCCGTTCACTCTCTTCATAATGCCATTAAAAACCTTAATCTTTTTATTAGTAGTATCGTAATTGGTACATATTCATCACATTGTATATGTGTATATGTGTGTATGTATAGTATACATATGTGCACATATATTAGAAAATGTCATTATGAAGTCTATATATGAATTGTGTAAAATGTATATGAAAAATCATATATATGTATGATTTTATGTATCTATATAAAATTTAGGATAGTGTTGGAGAAATAGTTCAGTGAGTACAAGTACTTGCTGTATAACCATGGGATGTGCGTTTGATCCCCAACACCAAGCCCATCCCCAAAGTAGGTGTAGCAGCATTCTCCTATAAGCCCAGCATTTGGGGGAGGACACAGGGGATTGGGGGACATTGCTAACCCATCACCCTGGATGGTGGATGGGAAAAAAAAAACTGGGGAATTCCAGGTTCATCGAGAGTCATTAACTTGGGTAGATAAGGTAGAAAGTGATAGCACAAAATATAAAATGTTTTTCTCTAGCTTCCATGCACAGGAGCACGACGCACTCACTCTCACACACACACATACACACACACACACACACACACACACACACACACACACACACCACATACATCTGTGCATGCACATGCAAGCAGCACACATGACCTACGATTCACAAATGAGCGTAAACATGACATTTGTCTTTCTTAGGTTAATGTAATTCCCTGGTATGGTTATCTTCACTTGCATAAAGGTAGGGTGAAAGGGGCCCAGGAAAAGCACCTTCCTCTGTTGAAAATTCTCCATTTATAATGTACCCTATTTGTGGATTATTTGGTTTGTTAATGTCTAGTTTCTGGAGGTTTTTTTTAAATATATATTTTGGTTATTAGCCCTCCATAAGATAATGGGGCTGGTGAAGATCTTTTCCCCATTCTGTAGGCTGCTGTTTTGTCCTGTTGATGGTGTCCTTTGCCTTACAGAATCTTTTCGGTTTCAGGTGGTCTCATTTCTTAATTGTTCATCTTAGGGCCTGTACTATGTGTGTTCTGTTCAGGAAGTTGTCTCCTGGGCCAGTGCATTCAAGGTTATTCCCCACTTTCTCTTCTATTGGGTTCAGTGTGTCTAGTTTCATGTTGAGGTCATTGATTCACTTGGCCTTGAGTTTTGTGCAGAGTGATAGATACGGATCTATTGCCATTCTTCTATGTGCTGACATTTAGTTAGAACAACATCTCAACTTTAAAGGCACATATATCTGTGGATGGTCAGGAAGATGGCTTTGCATTTGGCTGTTTAATTTTGTCACATAGAATATATTTTAGGACAGGCTTCATAACTTGTTCCATGTGGACTGTAGATACTTAAAAACTGGCTTTGTTCTATTGCTTAGACTAACTGTACAAAATTAGCTCACTTTCACCTCAAAACAAGTTCAAACTAGACTAAAGGCTTTTTGTAAATAGATTGTTAGTTTGAAACTAACAGCTATGCACAAGGTCAGCATCGCAGATGTCCAACCAAGGTTACTAAGAGAAGCATGTCAATTCTTCTCTTGCCAGTCTGCTAACAATAAACCTATGTCTCAAAGTTTGCCACTGGGCACTGTGTGTGCCCCCTCCCCGAGTCTGGTTACAGTTTTACTCCTGAAACCTTGAAACCCTTGCGTTGCCGTGGCAATGGCTCAACTCCTTATCGCTTATCTTAGAAATGTGCTTTTGATCGATGAGAAGTAATTTTGTAATTTCTTTATTGCTTCACGACTTTTGAGAGGAAGAGCGTTTTTAGGCTTGGAGAGAAGAAGTTGGGGGAAGAAGCTAGGAGACAGAGACCCACACTGGAGCACTGGACTGAGCTCCCAAGGTCCCAATGAGGAACAGAAGGAGAGAGAACATGAGCAAAGAGGTCGGGACCACGAGGGGTGCACCCACCCACTGAGACAGTGGGGCTGATCTATTGAGAGCTCACCAAGGCCAGCTGGACTGGGACTGAAAAAGCATGGGATAAAACCAGACTCTGAACATGGTGGACAATGAGGGCTGATGAGAAGCCAAGGACAATGGCACGGGGTTTTGATCCTACTTAATGTGCTGGCTTTGTGGCAGCTTAACCAGTTTGGATGTTCACCTTCCTAGACATGGACGGAGTGGGGAGGACCTTGGACTTTCCACAGGGCAGGGAACCCTGGCTGCTCTATGGACTGGAGAGGGAGGGGGAGAGGAGTGTGGGGAGGGGGAGAAGGGCGGGAGGAGGGGGAGGGAAATGGGAGGCTGGGAGGAGGCGGAAACTTGTTTTTTTTTTCCTTTTCTCAATAAAAAAAACAAATAAAATGTTACATATCACAAAAAAAGAAAGTTTTCTTCTATGATTTTGGTGAAAATATTTTTGGGCCTTTGAGCTGGGATTCTTCTCTTTCTATTTCTATTATGCTTAGGTTTGGTCTTTTCACAGTTTCCCAGACTTCCTAGAGGCTTTGTGTCAGGAATTTTTTTAGATTTAATGTTTTCCTTGACCAATTGTATTAATTTCTTCTATCATATCTTCAATACCTGAGATTCTTTCTTCCATCTCTTGTATTCTGTTGAATGTGTTTCTGTGGTCCCGTTTGAATTCCTAAATTTTTCATTTCTAGAATTCCTTCAGTTTGTGTTTTTCTTTTTGATTCTATTTTCATTTTCAGGTCTTGAACAAATTTATTCATTTCTTTCCACTATTTTGTTTGTATTTTTTTGAATTTCCTTTGCGTATTTACTCTGATTATTTATTTGGATTATTTATTTGTATTTTTTTAAATTTCCTTTAGGGATTTACTCATTTCCTCTGATTATTTGTTTGAGTTTCCTGCATTTCTTTAAAAGATTTATTAATTTCCTCTTTGAGGATGTCTATCATCTTCATAAGACAGTTTTGAAGTCTTGTCCCTGTGTTTTAACTATGTTCGAGTATTCAGAGCCTGCTGTGCTGGTGTAGCTGGACTCTGGTGGAAACATATTGCCCAGGTATTGATTGTATTTTTACACTGACATCTAGGCATCTGGGTTTGAGGTGACTAAAGGTCTTGGGTGCTCATCTCGGTTTGTTTTTGTTAGATGGGTGTTTTGCTCCTTGGTTTCTGCTTTTTCTCTGGATTTTCAGACTGTGATTGTTGTGTGTTGCCTGTTTTCCTGACCTGATCAGCTGGTGTGTTCAACGGGAGTATCTGTTGATGTTGGAGGCGGGGATACTGGGATGTGTTGGGGATGGAGTCAGAGAGGAAAGGGAGATGACAGCAGGTTTTTTTGTGTGTGTGCTAGAGCTGGGAATGAAACTGGTGGAATTGGAGCTGAAGAAGGAAAAGAAGAGGTGTGAATTTTGTCCTGGTGTTATCAGGGGGGCCTGCAGGGATGGGACCTAAGACAAAGCAAGGAGTGAAGAGAGGAAGTTTACAAGAGGAAGATCCCTGAAATCCACAGGAGATGGGGGCAGGGGAGCAGGGACAGGGGCCACCACTGGCGTTCTGCTGCAGGCTGTGGGTGAGACTGGGGGGTTGGATTTGGGAGAATACGGGGGAAGAGAAGACCTGTAGGCAGGCTCTCAGCTTTCTGGCCTTATTCGTTGTCTTAACAACTGTCACTCTGACTAGGGTGTGGGGGGAATCTTGAGGAAGTTTTAATTTTTTTTTTATCTTCTATCCTCTTTATTTTCTTTTTTTTATTGAGAAAAGGAAAAAAAAAGTATCCGCCTCCTCCCAGCCTCCCATTTCCCTCCCCCTCCTCCCACCGTTCTTCCCCCTCCCTCTCCAGTCCAAAGAGCAGTCAGGGTTCCCTGCCCTGTGGAAAGTCCAACGTCTGCCCCCCTCCGTCCATGTCTAGGAAGGTGAACATCCAAACTGGCTAGGCTCCCACAAAGCCAGAACATGAAGTAGGGTCAAAACCCCGTGCCATTGTCCTTGGCTTCTCATCAGCCCTCATTGTTTGCCATGTTCAGAGAGTCCGGTTTTATCCCATGCTTTTTCAGTCACCGTCCAGCTGGCCTTGGTGAGCTCCCAATAGATCAGCCCCACTGTCTCAGTGGGTGGGTGCACCCCTCGTGGTCCTGACTTCCTTGCTCATGTTCTCCCGCCTTCTGCTCCTCATTTGGACCTTGGGAGCTCAGTCTGGTGCTCCAGTGTGGGTCTCTGTCTCTATCTCCATCCATCACCAGATGAAGGTTCTATGGTGGTATGCAAGAAATTCGTCAGTATTGCTATAGGATAGGGTCATTTCAGGTTGCCTATCCTCAGCTGCCCAAGGGACTAACTGGGGACATCACCATGGGCTCCTGGGAGCCACTCTGAGTTTGACATGTATGGTTGGTTTTCTTTATGTCTAAGTTTCCCATGTAGCAACAATATAGGCAAGTAAATTCTCCAAAATGAAGTGACATAATGCCTACATAGGAAGCTTAGACATAAAGAAAACCAACCATACATGCCAAACTCAGTGTCGTAGTTAGTTTGGTTTCTACTAATGTGGTGTAACACTGACTAAAACCAATTTAGGGAGGAAAGTGTTTATTTCACTTATAGGTTGACATTCCATCATTGGGGAAATCTAAGGCAAGAGCCTGGAGCCAGGAACTGAAGCAGAGACCATTAAGAATAGATGCTTGCTTATATAATCCAGGACCATTTTCCCAGAGGTGGTACCATCTGCAGTAGGCTGGACCCACCCAACATCAACCATTCTAGGAAAATGCTCCACAGGCCAATCTGAAGGAAGCCATTCCACAACTGGAGTTTCCTCATCCAAAAGTATTCTAGTTTGATGAAAACTAACCAGTCCATGTACAGCACAGTAAACTTAATAAAATTTATTTTCTAATCTCTTGACAAAAATAATTACAGAAATTTATGCATAAATTTTCTGACAATTGGTTCTTTTTCAAATAGATAAGGTAATTCTACATTCTTTAAATTGATTTTATTGAGCTGTACATTTTTCTCTGTTCCTGTCACTGCCTCTCCGCTCCCCCTTAAACCCTCTCCCATGATCCCCATACCCCCAATTTACTCAGGAGATCTTTGCTTTTTCTATTTCCCATGTAGATTACATCCAAGTGTGTCTCTCTTAGGGTCCTCATTGATGTCTAGGTTCTCCGGGATTGTGATTTGTAGGTTGGTTTCTTTGCTTTATGTTTAAAATCTACTTATGAGTGAATGCATATGATAATTGTCTTTCTGGGTCTGGGTTACCTCACTCAATATGATATTTTTTAGATCCATCCATTTGCCCACAAATTTCAAAATGCCGTTATTCTTTTTCTGCTGTGTAGTACTCCATTGTGCAAATATACCACATTTTCCTTATACATTCCTCAGTTGAAGGGCATTTAGGTTGTTTCCAGGTTCTGGCAATGACAAACAATGCTGCTCTGAACATAGCTGAGCACATGTCCTTGTGGCACAACTGAGCATCCTTTGGCTATTTATCCAAAAGTGATATTACTGGGTTTTGAGGAAGGTTGTTTCCTAATTTTCTGAGAAATCGCGACACTGACTTTCAAAAATGTTATACCAGCTTGCATTCCCACCAGCAATGCAGGAGTACCCCAAATGTACCCCAAAACCTCTCCAGCACAAGTTGTCATCAGTGTTTTTGATCTTGGCCATTCTTACAGGTGTAAGATGTAATCTCAGAGTTGTAATGATTTCCATTTCTCTGATGGCTAAGGATGCTGAACATTTCCTTAAGTGTCTTTCAGCCATGTTAGATTTCTTTGTTGAGAGTTCTCTGTTTAGGTCTGTACTCCATTTTTTATTGAATGATTTGTTCTCTTGATGACCAATTTCTTGAGTTCTTTGTATATTTTGGATATCGAACTTCTGTCTGATGTGGGGTTGGTGAAGACCTTTTCTCATTTTTCAGGCTGTCATTTTTGTCTTGTTGACCGTGTTCTTTGCTTTATAGAAATTTTCAGTTTCATGAGGTCCCATTTATTAATTGTTTCTCTCAGTGTCTGTGCTGCTGGGATTATATTTAGAAAGTCTCCCGTGCCAATGTGTTCAAGTGTACTTCCTACATTCTCTTCTATAAGATTCAATGTGATTGGCTTTATGTTGAGGTCTTTGATCCAGTTGGACTTGAGTTGTGTGCATGGTGACAGATATGGATCTATTTTCATTCTTCTACATGTTGATATCCAATTATGCCAGGATCATTTGTTAAATATGCTTTCTATTTTCCATTTGATATTTGGATTATGTTGACAGATTTTTGTATGTCGAACCATCCCTGAATCTCTGGGATGAAACCGCCTTGATCATGGTGGATGATGGTTCTGATGTGTTCTTGGATTTGATTTGCCAGTATTTTATTTAGTATTTTTGCATCAGTGTTCAGGAGTGACTGGTCTGTAATTCTCTTTCTTAGTAATGTCTTTATGTGGTTTGAGTATCAGGATAATTGTAGCCTCATAAAAAGAGTTTGGCAATGTTCCTTCTGTTTCTATTGTGTAGAACAATTCGAGGAGTATTGGTATTAGTTTTTCTTTGAAAATCTAGTAGAATTCTGTGCTGAAACCCTCTGGTCCTGAGCTTTTTTTTTTGGGGGGGGGGCTTTTGAAGACTGTTTCTATTTCTTTAGCAGTTTTAAGTTTATTGCTTATCTTGTCTGGATTTAATTTTGGTAAGTGGTATTTGTCCAGAAAGTTTTCCTCTTCCTTTAAAGCTTTCCAATTTTGTGGAGTACAAGTTTTTGAAATGACTTGATGATTCTCTGGATTTCCTCTGTATCTCTTGTTATGTCCCCCTTTTCATTTCTGATTTTGTTAATTTGGACATTCTCTTTCTGCCTTTTGGTTAGTTTGGATAAAGGTTTGTCTATTTTGCTGATTTTCTCAAAGGATCTACTCTTTATCTCATTGATTCTTTGTATTCTTTTCTTTGTTTTGATTTTGTTTATTTCAACTCTCAATTTGGTTATTTCCTGCCGTCCAGTTCTCCTGGGTGACTTTGCTTCAAGTTTTTAAATGGTCTGTTAATTCACTAGTGTGGGATTTTTTTCCAGCTTCCTTATGTAGGCATTTAGCATTCCTCTTAACATTGCTTTCCTTGTGCCCCATAAATTTGTGTATGCTGTGTGATCATTTTCATTAAATTTTAGGAAGCCTTTAATTTCTCCCTTTATTTCTTCCTTGACCAATTGAAGATTCAGGTGAGCATTGTTTAATTTCCATGTATTTGTGGGCTTTCAAAAATTAGTGTTCCTGTTGAATTCTAGTTTTGAGCCATGGTGATCCAATAAGATACATGAGGTTATTCTTTTTTTTTTGTATCTGTTTTGGTTTGTTTTGTTACTGAGTATGTGGCCAGTTTTTGGAATATTCTGTAGATGTCTGTAAAGTCCATTTGTTAGATTCCCTATTTCTCCGGTAATTTTTTTTTTTGTCTGACAGACGTGTCCAGTGGTGAGAGTGGAGAAATGAAGTCTCACACTATTAGTGCGTGGGGTTTAATGTATGGTTTAAGCTTTAGAAGTATTTCTTTTACGTATGAGATTGCCCTTGTTTTGGGGGCATAGATGTTCAGTATTGAGATTTCCTCTTGATGGATTTTTCCTGTGACTAATATGAAATGACCTTTTTTGTCTCTTTTGATTGATTTTAGTTTGAAGTCTATTTTGTTGGATATTAGAATAGCTATACCAGCTTGTTTCTTAGGTCCATTTGATTGGAAAAAAAATTCCCAACCCCTTACTCTGAGGTGATGTCTGTCTTTGAGGTTGAGGTGGGTTTCTTTTATGCAGCAGAAGAATGGATTCTGCTTTCATATCCAATCTGTTAGCCTGTGTCTTTTTATAGGTGAGTTGAGTTCATTTATATTAAGGGATATTAATGATCAGTGATTGCTATCTCCTGTTAATTTAGTTTTCGTTGTTGGTGATGTTAATTTATGTGTTTTTCCCTTCTTTGGGATTTGCTGCTGTGAGATCAATTGTCTGTGTTTTTGTTGATGTACCCAACTTCCTTGGGCTGGAGTTTTCGTTCTAGTACTATATGTAGGGCTGGGTTTGTGGCGGTATTCATTAAATCTGGTTTTGTCATGGAATATCTTGCTTTGTTCGTCTATTGTGAATGAATGTTTTGCTGGGCACAGTAGTCTGGGCTGGCATCCATAGTCTCTTAATGTTTGAATAATGTTTAACCAGGACCTTCTGACTTTCATTGTCTCCACTGAGAAATCAGGTGTAATTCTGATTGGTCTGCCTTTATATGTTACTTGGTCTTTTTCCTTTTCAACTCTTAATATTCTTTCCTTAGTCTGTATGTTTAGTGTTTTGATTATTATATGGCGAGTGGACATTTTTTTGTGATCCAGTCTATTTGGTGTTCTGTAAGCTTCTTGTATCTTCATAGACATATCTTTCTTTAGGTTGGGAAAGTTTTCTTCTATGATTTTGTTAAATATATTTTCTGTGCTTTTGAGTTGAACTTCTCCTTCTATACCTATGATTCTTAGGTTTGGTCTTTTCATGGTATCCCATATTTCCTGGATATTTTGGGTTAAGCTTTTGTTAGATTTAATGTTTTCTGACTGATGAGTCTATTTCCTCTATTCTATCTTCAGCGCTTGAGATTCTCTCTTCCATCTCTCATATTCTGCTGTTTATGCTTGCATTTGTGGTTCCTGATCATGGTCTCATGATTTCTGTTTCTATAATTCCCTCAGCTTGTGTTTTCTTTATTGTCTCTATTTCAGTTTTCAAGTCTTGAATAGTTTCTTTCATATGTTTGATTGCTTTTTCTTGGTTTTCTTAAAGGGGTTTGTTGATTTCTTCCAATTTTTTGTTTATCTTTTCCTGACTTTCTTTGGGGGAATTTATTTCCTCTTTAAGAGTCTCAAACATTCTCCTGAAGTTATTTTTTAGATCATTTTCTTCTGCTTCATCTATGTTTGGTTGTTCAAGTCTTGCTGTTGTAGGGTCACTTGATTTTACTGGTGTCCTGTTGCTCTTTGTGGTGTTGCATGTGTTCTTACCTTGTCTGCCCGTCTTTTCCTCTGATTTGTGTAGTTGGGGCTCTCTGTGTCTCTGGTTATCAATCTTCCAGGTGCCAGTGGACCCAAGGCTTAGATGCTTGTTCCTCATGGTTCAGTCAGTGTCATGGTTCCAGTCACCCTGTTGGTCACTCTGTGTTCCTAGAGGTCGCTCAGTGCTCCCTGGCTTTGCTCTGCTCCCGTGGAGTTCACTGTCTCAGGCCTGCTTTGGCCTAGGTTGCCAGCGCAGACCATTTTGTAAATATCCCTGGTCTGGATCCACTCCTGCAGAGTTCCCTGGCTTGGGGTTGGTCCGGAAAGTGTCTCTAGCTCTGATCTACACCCTTGGAGGTCCCAGACTCAGATAAGCCCAGACCCGCAGAGGTCCTGGCTCAGGCCCTTCTCCTGCAGAGGTCCTGGCTCAGGCCTTCTCCTGCAGAGGTCCTGGCTCAGGCCTCCTCCTGCAGAAGTCCAAGACTCATGCCAGGACACAGAGAGGGCTCTGGTTTCTGCTACTCCCTCTGAGGTCCCAGACTCCCGCCCAAACCTGCAGGGGTCCTGGCTCAGGCCTCGTTCCTTGGAGGTCCTAGACTCAAGCCCGGAACCATAGAGGTCTCTGGTTCCTGCCTATACCCTAGTAGGTCCCAGACTCATTCCTGGACCTGCAGAGGTCTCTGGCTCTGGCCCACTCCCTCAGCAGTTGCTCCCCTGTACCTGCTCCTGTGGAGTTCACTGTCCCTGGCCTGCTTTGGCCCAGGTCTCTGGCTCAGGCCTGATGCTTCAGAGGTTCCAGACTCACACCAGGACCCACAGAGGTTTCTGGTTCCTGCCTTCTCTCTCAGAGATCTCAGACTCCTTCCCAGGACCACAGAGGTCCTGGCTCAGGCCTAGTTCCTCGGAGGTCCCAGTCTTAAGTCTAGACCTCCAGGAATCCTGGCCCAGGTCTACTACCTTGAAGGTCCCAGACTCACACCAGGACCCACAGAGGTCTCTGCCTCTGACTCATATCCTCAGGGGTTGCTCCTTTGTATCTGCCTCTGTGGATTCTGCCACTGGCTCAGTCCTGCTCCTGGGGAGTTCACTGCCTCCAACTCTACTTTTTTACTCTATCTCAATTTCTGCCATTTCCCTTTTCTCTTCCTCCCAGAGTTTAATGTGCCTGTATATGCTACCACTTACAGCAATTCCGTCAGTCCTAATGAGATAAGGCGGTTGCATCAGCATCAAACAAAATTTTGGCGATAAACTGATACTGGAACAGTAAAAACCACTTGATATGGCTTTGCAAAAATTTTCTTGATTCTAGAGAACTCTATAATTCTCAAATATTTGCAAGATAAACTAATTAATATCTAACCTAAAAAACTGAATACAGTTACACCCATCCTGTCCTGGCAGAAGGTGAGTGAACCACTAACTCCTCGTCCTGTCTGGTGCCCCAAGCCACCTCTTCTGTGGACAGATGTATCAGCTCTCATATAGCCTGACAGATGTTTACATCATCCCGCTAAATCCACCTGCTCCGATTCAGAATCTGGATACAACCTTCTAATTATGGTTCTCGAGACATCTTCCCAAGAGCCATGAAGTAGATCTGATTTTTTGGTTTTTTTTTTTATTTTCTTGCCTACTAAATGATAGGAAAGACAGAGAATTTTCATGTCTGTGATTCTTTTAAAGACTTGAGCTGATGTAATTTCTCTGTGGGGCTAGGAAAGCAGAACACAGGTGAAGAAGTGTAAAACTTGCCCCAGAGTAACACTCCGAACTAGCTTATATGCAGAAGTCATCTAAATTGGAAAAATATCATTTAATTTTACAATATATAAAGAGAGCATGAGAACCATCTTAAAAAGCCGGAGAACAGGCCCAGCACAAACCTTTTTTTTTTTTTTCCACTCTGAGACTGTTTTGCAGCTTTATTAAATGGTATATGCCTCTGGCTTTGCTTTTTAATAATCCTGTTTTCTTAGGCACTCTCACTTTGAAACACTCTAGCATCCAATGTTGCTCTGAAATTTTAAGAATATGAAGCAAATAACTGAGAAATGTATGTCTGTTTACTTTTCCCAATACTTGAGAAAGCAACTATAGACATATCCGGCATCTAAAACTCAGAGCCTTTCATATTTTGGGTGGAATAAAGAATTTCTCAACCTTTGTATCCTTGATAAAAAAAATAAAAATAAATGAATGGGGCTTGTGCCCAGAAGCCGAGAAAAGCAAAGAAAAGTGGTTGGAGTATTTTGGGTTGGCACAGGACAGAGTCCGCATCGATTCAGCAGGTAGCCACTTTCTCTGTTCCTGGAGCAGAGTCTAGGACACAGGGCCAGAAAGCAAAAGGTTCTGAGATCTAGAACTAAAAATCTCTGCGAGTTCTCAGTCTCCATCAAAGACCCTCTCTTCCTTCTTCTTGTTCCTAGCTCCTTGACCTTTCTCTTACTGGGGCAAGGAAGAGAAGGAAACCCTACCAGAACCTCTGCCCAAACCACAAAATTCCAGGAGGTCTATTTGTGTGCTTACCAGTTCCTAGAATTCACTTCCTGTTGTTTAGGTGTTTGGGTTAAAGCCTCGCCCCAGCCCCTGGCATCCATATACCCAATAAGTCTAGAATGTTTAGGTGGAAGGTTCCATCCCAAGCCCCCTCCTCTTGGAGTTGCCACAGTCTGAACTCTACCTCCAAGAAAGTCTGCCAAACGGTGACCCCCTCCTCAGAGATGCTCAAGACCACTCCCACAGGGTGTTTAAATTGTACTCCAGAGAACCAACATGTGGTTTCCTGGTCTTCCTTCCTCATCTCCTCTCTGAGGGCCTGGGAGGCCACCCAGGAACGCTAGTACTCATTAAACCTGGGCTTTTTCCAATTTTCGGTTTGATTTGGTCTGATTTGGATTATTGCGTCAGCAGAGAGGTTTATTGGGACATAAAAAGTTTCCATCTGGAGGTTCCACCAAGGAGGTTGTTTTTCCCACTACCCCTTGCTCCTGTACTCCGCCAGGCTAATATTGACTTAGTCTGGGTAAATTCCCATTTCGAAGTCACTGCCCTTAAGGCCCAGGGCCTCATACTTCCGCCAGGCTGTCTATTGAAGTCATGGGCTGTGCCAGGAGCCTGACCTGACTGGACAGGGACCTGCCTTGTTCCGGTGGGTTCCTTTGTGAGGAGCCGTCCTTTCAAGGAATTCCCATACCTCTCTGTTTTTGACTAAAAAGTCTATCACAGTGGATACATTGTGCTAGGCTTTGATCCCTGAGTCTCGGCGGTAGACTTGGGAGATGGACACCTGCAATTCAAAGCCAGATCCTCGAACACCCTTGGGCTGCTTCTTACATAAAAAAAAAAAAAAAAATCTCTTTAAATTGGGGCTATCTGACACCTTACATCCCTTAACACCTAAAAAATTTGCTAACATATAAACAAGCCCCCCATATGCCCATGGTTTCCGGATGCTGTGCTCCTGCTCCACCTCCCCAACTCCCCTCCCCCTTCTTTAGGTGTTTATTGTTTGTCTGCATTCCTGGCATTAATCTGGTCATGCTGGGACTCTCTCTATGATGAATTTGTTTCCCCCCTCCTTCCACTCTCAAACCGCATAGGTGTTCTGTCTTTATGTTTCTGTTCTTCCTTAAAGCGTCTGCTAATCTGGCTGGTCCTTAATGGGACCAACTGTATGCTTCCCTGGCTTCTGTCGCCGACACTGGAATTTTAAGTTGGTCATCTAACACAGGTTCCTAAAATAAAGTTTTGTCTGTCTGTTAAAATAATGTGGCCACACTATGCTTGTTTTATGTCTGTTTGTGAATATGTGCTGGTTTTAAAATCTGTAAAACTTGTAACTCCAGATTACAACAGGTCTGGAAGAAAACACGTGGGTAGCTGCCATTTTTTAGCTCAGCGCCATCTTTGGTAAGATGGCAATCTGTTCCGGTTGTCTTACAGATACCTGCAGGTTCCTACTGCTGTATCAAAAATCAGGTCTGGTAAAAACTAACAGTCTCCAGAGCCTATTTTAACCCCACCCATTTTCAAGCATATTTTATAGTTCACTCCTGCTGTCTGGGCCAAGACCAACTTACAGAGGGCCTTCCAGGCAGCGGCAGAACAGGCACTAGCTCCTGGGACTTCACCATTGCAACGTGCCTTCTCATCTCCCTCAAGAAACAGATGCCTGTGCTCGCTTCGGCAGCACATATACTAAAATTGGAAAGATACAGAGAAGATTAGCATGGCCCCTGCGCAAGGATGACATGCAAATTCGTGAATCGTTCCATTAGAAAAAAAAAAAAAAAACAGATGCCTGAGGTCTCCAGGATGGCAGTAAACCAGATGCCTCTCCACCCACACCTCCTGCTGAGTGTGAGCCCACCAACTCCCAACTCTCCCCTCTCCCACGTTTTCCCATGCTCGCAAGAAGTAGCCAGACTTGAGCCGGCACCCCAATGCCCAAAGGGTCGGTGATATTTGGTCAAAAGTGTCACCCCAGCCCTTGGCATCCATACATCCAAAGAGTCTGGAATGTTTGGGTGGGAAGTTTCATTCCAAGCCCCCTTCTCTGAGAGTTGCCTCAGTCTAGATTCTACCTCCTAGAAAGACCACCAAATGGTGGCTCCTTCTCAGAGATGCTCATACCCACAGAGTATATAAACTGCTCGCTAGAGAACAAATACATGGTTTTCTGGTCTTCCTTCCTCATCTCCTCTCTGAGGGCCTGGAAGCACTGGTATCCATTAAACCTGGACTTTTTCTAATTTGGTTTGATTTGGTCTGATTTGGATTATTGTGTTGGCAGAGAGATTTTTCAGGGTGTAAAAACTTTTCCCATGGGATTATGGGTTCACAGCTTTGTCATGTCCCCTCAGCCTCAGCTCCCAGACATTTGATTTCTAACCACTGTGCATGGAGAATATGTAGTGGGCCATGTTGGGGAGTGTGGGGAGCACTTGTGCATGCAGGTACCACAAGTGCTAGCTAACACGGCAATGGTTCATGTGCTCATCTTCTTTCGCACTAAAGGGCCTTTGAGTTTGAAAACTGTCTCTTCTGTGTCTCCTGAACAGAGCTACGGAAAAGATGAACAGAGCCAGAAGCAGGATTTGTCGGGGGGAGGCAACAAAAGACAGTAGTAAGAGCTGTGGCTTACATTCCTGCCGCCCTGTTCCCAGCCGCCTGGCTAGCTTATACCCCGAAATAACAACACACAAACTGTATTCATTTAAACACTGCCTGGCCCATTTCTATTAATGTGTGTAGGACCAAGGTGCACTTACCGGGAAGATTCTAGCCTATGTCCATCCTGGGTCAGAGCTTCATCGAGTCTGCCCCAGAGAGGAGAGCTATCGAGTCTGAGCTCACTTCCTCTTCCTCCCAGCATTCTGTTTTGTATACTTCACCCACCTAAAGGTTGGCCTATTAAATGGGCCAAGACAGTTTCTTTATTAGCTAATGACCTTCCTCCATCATTTCCCCTTTTTCTGTTTAAAACAAAAAGGAAATGCTTTCACTTTAACATAGCAAAATTACATATAACAAAACAGTTATAAAGCAAGAATGACAGTTACAATATTTACATCTACTTTATCTTTTATCATAACTAAGGAAAACTATAACTATCTATATATTCTTTAACTCCATCAAAGATTCCAGAAGGATATAATATTAC
>NC_022035.1:4300947-4321226 GCF_000317375.1 Microtus ochrogaster | reverse complement strand
ACTTTCTTCATCCATTCTTCCATTGAAGGGCATCTAGGTTGTTTCCAGGTTCTGGTTATTACAAACAATGCTGCTATGAACATACTAGAGCATATACTTCTTTGTGTCCAGTTTATGTAACAGTCTAGGCAAGAGCAGTTTCTTGCCCAAATGGCTATTAAACTCCCTAAGGAGCCTCTTCAATGCCCATCTTCCTCTTGAAGTAGATTGGTGCTGCCAGGAGCAGAGTGTCTCATTGTCATGAAAAGTCCTAAGTTATTAAAACATTTAAAATGGCATATTCTATAATCTTTGAAAGATATGAAGAATGCCTATCTAAAATATATCTATATACATCTGTAAAATCTTAACTAACATGACTACAAACTTGACTATTATGATTATCTATTAACAACCTATATACATTACATATTTAAATGAACTACACAATCACAATACCTTAATCAATATCAGAAATACATATACATATATATATACATACATATAACAAAATTGACCTTAAATTTATATCAATGAAGCAAAATTTATATCAATGTAAATTATTCATATCTATATCATATCCCCCTTAAATATAAAAGAACATTTATAAACAATATATGGGAACATGGGCGCAGTTATTTCTCTCCAAACTGCTTTCTGCTGAATGGGGGCACTGTTATTCAGGTCTTTCATGGTATAACTTGTGTGCTAGATTCATCTCAGTTGGCAGTTGGGTGAAGTGATTTTTTTGAGGGTGTTCACAACAACCCTTCAGGAGGGCGTGGTCCATCATACCATATTGGGATGGAAGCAATCCACAGACTCTCATCCTCTGTGAAAACAAAAGAAGAAACTCCTTTCCAAAGCATCATGTCCTTAGATCCAAATTTCAAAGTCAAGACATTTTCAAAATGTCTATGTTGGATTAGTTCAGCAGCATTTATAAACAAATACCTTTTAGCAGCTGTTGCTCTTTCCTCAGCATTCAAACAATTCAAACAGAGCATAATAGCATACCGTATCAAAATTCTCTGTGTATTTTCCATTTTTGTGCACTTTATTTTAACCTCTATTTTGTTTATTTTTACTTTTATTTTTTGCTTTTTGAGACAGGTTCTCTGTATCTTTGACCTGGAATAACTCTGTAGATCAGGCTGTTCTTGAACTCTCAGAGATCCCTCTGTCTCTGCCTCCCAGGCATTGGGATTAAAGGTTTGTGCTGCCACACCTTGGAGTCACAGAGGCCAATCTACCTCTGCCCCTTGAAGCCTCAGAGGTCAATCTACCTCTGCCTCCCAAGTGTTGGGATTAAAGGTGTGTACTACCACACCCAACTACTCTCTTCCTTTTTTTTTGTTTTTTACTTTAAGAACTTTAACTTTTAGCCTGCATATATTTTCAACACACTGTAAGTCATTTAGATGTTTTCTTTGTTTTTGAATCTCTCTTTACTGTATCTCTCTCTCTCTTTCTGACCACATGAGCCTTTAAATTACTGAGCAATATGGGTAGGATTAAAGCTATGGCTTTGCCGGCTAGATCCAGCCCATTCCTTAGCTTTCCAAACTCATGGCGGAGGTACCGGTTGTAGCCATGTTTATTGCCACAACTCTACGGCGTTTCAAGGTCCTTGCCAGCAAACAAGCTACAACACTCAAATGCTCTCTCTGTAGCTGACCTCCTGCCTCAAACAGTCAGAGTTTGCACCAGCAGGATGGCCCAGAAAGCCGGCATTTTAAAACAGCACAACTTTTTTCCTGCTACAGTTGAAAACAAACAAGCATTCAGTCGGCTTTTATCAACACCATTTAAGTGTTTCGTGGCAGGACCTCTTAAAAGAGCTGCAGGGTTTTTCAGCTAAAGCTGAGTCAGGAAGCCTCTCTTAGATGAGAGCGCTTGCTTGCCTCTAGCAAGCAGAGCAGACCTGAGAAATTGCTGCTACCATGTTGGGCGCCATTCTGCAGTAAGAGCTGCAGGTTGCATTCCTGCTGCCCTGCTCCCAGCCACCTGGCTAGCTTATACCCCGAAATAACGACACACAAACACTGCCTGGCCCATTTCTATTAATGTGTATAGCACTGAGGTGTACTTACTGGGAAGATTCTAGCCTACATCCATCCTGGGTCAGAGCTTCATCATGTCTGCCCCAGAGAGGAGAGCTATCGAGTCTGAGCTCACTTCCTCTTCCTCCCAGTATTCTGTTCTGTTTACTCCACCCACCTAAAGGCTGGCCTATCCAATGGGCCAAGGCAGTTTCTTTATTAGCCAATGACCTTCCTCCATCAAAAGACCAGAAAAAAGTTTGTTCCTCTAAAAATTAGAAAAATCATCAGCACACACTGTATTTGTTATTTGAAGATTTAAAGTGGCTCATGAAGTCAGAAAACCAGGAAGAGAACCAGGAAGGTCAAAAGTTTTCTGTTTTAGTATGCAAAGTGGCTAATGCTTTGTCTGGGTCTGAGGAGGCTCTGCTGCCCAGATGTTCTGGCCTCAGCCATTCTGGCCTACTTGTGGGAACAGATGTGATTAATATTTAAATTAGTAGACCTTGGGTCAAACAGATTACCGTCTGTGATGTGAGTGGGCTTCATCCAAAGGACTGCTGGTTATAATCAAAATAACTGAATCCCTTTCCAGACTGCCTTCAAAGCAATAGCTTGCTGACTCTTCACTGGGTGTTCAGCTCTGTAGTTGCCTGGTTTGCCAGCTGTGAACCGGTTCTTTAAAATCAATCTTCGTCCCTCCTTTCTCTCTCTCCCTCCCTCTCCTCTTCCTCTGCCTCCACTTTCTGGAAACACAATATCTAACAGAGTTGAGAACTGACAGTGTGTTTTTTTTGGGGGGGTGGGGGTGGATGTTGGGGCTGTTCTAGAAACATTAAGACTTGTAGCGCAGTTCTCAGCAGGCGCCTGGTCTTCTAATGTCCCCATTGTAATACACAGACTAATTTCCCAAATGTGTTCCCCTGGATCTCATTTTCAACCAGTGGCCTTCTTTAAGTGGGAACATCAGGTGTGCTTCAAGCTTAGCTTACTGACTGATTAGCCGGTGAGGCAGACGTGACATTTAATCAGAGGGGCAGATCAAGCACGTGACAGGTCCTTTTTTCTTTATCTACCTGATTGCCTGAATTCAGTCAATAACACAATTATTCCATGCTAACTATATTTAGAGCAATGAATTACATATTATTGGGATGAAGAAGGAAGACATCACACCCCTGTTGAGGCCATATGCTTAAAAAGAATAAAAATAAATGCACACGGGGACAGAAAATCAGTTATAGTATTTCATAGCATAATCATGCTTAGGGGTTGTTAGGTTCTATGCAAAAGGATCATTTTTATAGTCTAAGCTTTATCTAATATTGAAATTTTATTTTAACTTAAATAATATTAGAGATTTTAATAGAGTGTAGTTAGCCTATTATTAAAAAAATCCAGGACGCTGTGCCAGTCAGACATCTTTTAACTAAAGTAGTTTTAATGGGTTTTTTTTTTTTGGAAAATATGGTTTGGGAATTATAGAAAAATCAAGACTTAGACTTTCTGTTTTAATGTTTATATCCTAATCTATGTAAAATCTGTGTTTCCTGTCATAAATCCTGACAGAAGTTCATGGTTTACAGGTTCAGTCGAGTAGAAAGCTTTTATTTTATGAATGTCACGCTCAGTTCTTGGAGGCGGGATCATTTTCTCATGTCACTCTGGTTAATCTAGCTGGTCATACTAGTTAGTCGGTGACGTTACTACTTTGAACGAACTCTAACAGGAGGAAAACATTGCCATTTGATTCATTGCCCACATTGTTAGCTAGAGTGTCTGGACATGGGCCAACTGACATGCTCAGAATCTTTCTCAAACCCACTCTCAAATGTTGCTCCAGATCTGACCCAGGCTCAGGAACCATTTCCTCTGTGATTTGTTAAGGCCCCAGGGTCTATCATTGAGAAAGCAGGAATCTCTAGCCTTTCTAGGTCTGGGTCACGCGTGGGTCACAGGTACCTGGAAGGGTTGGCCAGCTATGACTCAGCTCTGCAGTTTGTTTGGCGCCAGGAGGTCCAATTGCTAGAACAGATACTCAACTTCTTTCCACAGGGGAAGACATTATACATGAGTGAGCGGGAGCTGCCTGCACTGCATTGTGGGTTTGGGAAAAGGGCATTAAAGATTCTCTTGAGTGTGTTTCCTAGACCTTGACTGTGGCCCAGTCAGGTGTCTTAGAACTTTAAGATTCTACGCATAACCGAACTCCTAACTTCCTCTCCCACAATGCTGCAGTGTTACAAGTAGTCAGTGTCTGAGCCTGGTGTTTCGAGTTCTTGACGTCTTGTCCAAAGTATTGAAGTAAGCACAGGGAGATCTGCAAAGTAGCAGGGAAAGCTTACTCGAGTCAAAGTATGTGCAAGTGAGCCGCGGGCCACACAAGTCACAGTACTCAAGGGCTCCTCCAATCAGTGTTTGGGGCTTCCCTTTGTGAGTTCAAGATGAAGAGTTTGGTTGCTAAGGGACACAGTGACCGCGTTTCTCTATTTTGGTTGATCGATTAGGTTATATAATCATTTTTAGCAACCATATCCCTTCCCATAATGCAGCCGGTCTTAATTATATTGCATACCCAATTTTACATAAAATGGTAAATACGGGGTTCTCCCTAACATTTCACTTAGAGGAGAGTTTTCTTTATTATTCTTCCACTCAAAACCAGTCTGGTCACACCGGCCCATTGTACAAAATTCCCAGATGAATTGGAAAAGAATGGAATTTGTCTGTAATAGGGGAGTGCTAGTCCACTGTCCAGAGTAGGGACTTTATACAGCTCAAAGGAGGTAGGGCCCTAAGGTTGCTAACAGGTGCTAGGTGAGTTGTCATAGAGGGGCATAAGTAAGTCATATCTGCAGACAAGGAACTCAGGTTGCTAAGTACAATGTTAGGGGTGTGTGTACAATGCAAGACTAGCCGGGTCCCAGGGTGCTAACCACTTGCCTCAGCTGTCAGCATGGGCCCTTCCCAACCGTCTGCTCTCTGGAAGGAGACCGCAGTTCAGGAGGGATCCAGGGTAGGTTTCATCAAGATTTATGCATGCATCCTGTTCTACATGATTGTTTTGCAATTACTGTTGACTGTTGTTTGTAAATCACCATTTATCCCTTTATGTTAACACTGCAGCTCACCTGTAATTTTCACAGTGCATGTCCTTCTAATTCGGCAGTCATTTCACACACCTTCAGAATTAGATTAGAGGGTAGCACTCCGATGTCAGGGAGAGAAAATGAAATCTCACAGAATGGAACCAAACACCTTCGTATGTGATTCACATAAATGACGAGTGTTCTCCAGACGCTGGCACAAGTACCAGGAACAGGGCATTCTCACTTAACGCCAATCTCCTGGCCCACTTAAGGCATGGGGAGCTGCAGCGCAGCCATGGCAATGGCTTTGCTTTCGGCCAGCCTCCTCTGTGGAAACCATTCTCAGGCAGGCCAGAGTTCTGGCCTCCCATTAGCCCAGAGATGTCTGACGTCCAACCATCCCCTTCCGCTCCAGGTGGCCACCACCCTATCAGCTGCCTCTGTCCTGGATTACAAAGATTTTTGTCCTTTCTGTTGGGATGCAATGCTGTACCAGAAGCCTACTTTTGTTTGTGTGAGATGCTTCTTGAGAAGGCTCGTCTTAGAAAAAACAAGGGTTTGCCATGGGGGTAGGGTAGGGGAGAGAAGAGGTTTAGCTCGTCTGAGCATCAAAAGCGTATCAGTGCTGTCACTGCTTGGAGTGGGGCTCAGTTTTTAGGTTAGGCCTAGCATCACCTGTGATGACTGATCCAGGCTCAGAAGACTGGTTTACTCTCAGGTCTTAGATGTCCTTGGGAGAAAATTCACACAGAGGCCTGCTGCCCTTTGCCCTCACAGAACATTCATTCCAGGTCCTCTTGCCCACCGATCTTCCCAGTCTGCCTTTATGGACCAGGGTGCCACCCCCAGGCAGTTCTTCGGTGTTGCAGAAGCTGAGAGAGCAGGGCTCCCAACACACGCAGATTTTGTCCAGCGTCACGCATGGGAAGTACATGGAAACATGGTGTCCACTTGCTCTGAGAAAAGGGCATGCATCCATCTTTGATGCTCTGGGGTTTGTTCATGTTATGCGCTCAAGCTTCTCATCTGATTTTTCGTTTCTCCTCCCCTAGCTCTCCTTCAGCTATACTGCTATAAATTCAGTTTCTTCAACTCCTCTAAAATGTAAACAGAAAACTGTGAGCTTGGAAAGCCTGATTTCTCTTGCATTCTACAAAAGAAGTCTGACTTATTTGGGGGGGTGGGGGTGGGATTTCCATTCTCTCTTTACATACGGGGAAGCCTGTCAAACATTTGGCCTCTTAAAATGCAAAACTGACATTCTTATTTCTGCTGAATCTAGTTCTTTAAATCATATTATTAGATTGTCTTAGACTGACAAAAAGAAGCATGCTGGTATAATTTTTAGAGGACAGTATCCTTAGGGAGAGCAAGTCGTGAGGGCTATTTCTCAGCCAGTGTCCAGTCTAATCTCAACACTTTCAAGACAAGGATGACCAGAGAGGCAGAAAGAGCAGAGCATGAACCTCATCATTCGAGTTACATAAGTTACGTGGCTGACCCAAATATGGCGCAATCTTCCCATTCATTTCTGTGGTTAATTGAGTAATCTTTCATGTTCAAGATGAAAGCATGCAGCAATTAGTGGTATCTGAAGAGTAATTACAGAGAAATAAGAATGCTTTTGCGAGCCATAGGTTCTCATACTAATTTTATATACGCTGAAGAAAGGTCACAAGCAGCCCTCATTTTCATACCTGCCCTGGGAACTCTCCAATACCAGGGCAGACGTGAGTCTAATCTGAAAGGGAACCTTCTCTGACTTTCTTGGGAGAAAGGACAAAAACAACTTTGAATCAAATGGTGACATATCTAGGAGTGGGCAGAGAACGCACCCAGGAATGTCCTAAAGCATTTCCAAGAAAACAGGAGCCAGTGAAGCAGTTTGACAGGCATGTGGGAGGGAGCAAGCCAAGCCAGGAGAAGCTCGGGTTACTGTCTCGGGAGCAGCATCACAGATATTGATGAGCAGAGTCTAGCGTAAGAACTCTGATGGTGGCCCTGAGCACAGGAGAAAAGGTGCTGTGCACAGGCAGCCGCTGAGGCAAACCCAAATTGTCGGTTGTTAGGCTGAATTTCGTGTGGCTTGACTGGAGGCACTCACAAAAGCACAGGCAGAACAATCAACAGCAGAATGCCCAAATCTCAAACCTGTCCCCGGACACTCAGAGCATCAGCAGAAGAGCAGAGGGCAGCACCAGGAGGAGGAGCGATGGCTGCAGGTGTGGCTTTATGGCCACACAGACCGAGCAGAAGGGACACAGGGACCACTGGGGGAAAATCGAAGTTCTCCGGAAACTTGGCAAAGGGTTCCAGACGGAGATCGCACCATTCCTCACAAAGCTGTAGCTCTGTCTGTGACAGCTAAGTGCTGTACCACACGGCTGTGGAAGAATGCCTTGTTCTTCCCTGATCATCCTCAAGTCCCTTCCCTCCCGCCTCAGCACAGGGCATGTCCCTCTGTGGTCTCTGTTAATCTAAGATCTAGCCATTCTCTGATACTTAACCACATCCAATGACCTCTCATTAAATGTATAAGACAGGGCACAGCGTGACACAGCTGCTGCTACCTCTCCCTCCATTCCCCCTTGCCCTCTCTCATCATTTCTGTCACTCCGCTGACAATGCCCCTTCTTGTCTCAGCATCATTACACCTTCTCCTCCCTCAGCTAGGAGACTCTTTCTCAGCCACTTGAGGGGCTGGTCTGCTTTTCTCCACTGAAGTGTTGTGGTCTCTCCTGGCCTCGCTACCCAGTCATCTTTCTCACAAGTGCCTCTTTCCCACACTGTTTGTTTATTTTTGGTCACTTCTTCTAAGGTCCAGTGCCTTATATGCCTTGCTCACTATATTCCCAGAAGCCAGCATAGTATACCATGTGTACAAAAGTGCCCCAGTGAGTTGTATGAATTGATTGTATTGAAAGACTCTTACTCAAGTATCGGGATAACACGACCCCCCCAGGTACTCACGAGAGACTGTCCTTGCTGCAATCACACAAGGTTTATTGACAGGACAGGAACCAGTGCACTGGGGCCAAGACGCAGGGGTAGAGAGTTCGTTCAATCCCGAGTAGCTGGGAGAAGGGGTATTTAAGGGAAGAAACCACAACGCAGTAATCCAAAGGGGGTAGGGAGGGCGTCATTGGAAAATCCCAAAAATACCAGTGATCACCACAAGGGGGTAACTCCCTGTTTCTCAAGATTATTCTCAAGATTATAATCTAACTTTATCTTCAACTAGTTCCTGAAACAGAGTCACTGAACCGGCTAATCTAGATTTTTGATTCTTCTCTCCTTGCTTAGATTTTTGCCTCTATTTTTTTCTGCTAGATCTTTGGCTCTATTTTTTTCTGCTAGAGGGGTCTGGATTTATCCGGGTCTCTCAGTATGAGTGAAAAATTATCTTAGGAGGTGGGTGATAGTTTGAAAAGGTCTACAGTCCTGTTTCATGTAAGTAACTCAGAAAGGCTTCTTCCTCATCCTCCTGCCGGTGAGTCATGCAGCTCCTCATTTCTAATGTCTTTAAAACCTTTAGTGATGGATAAGCCAGTGACAACAATTGCGTATGTGGATGTCAGGCACAATGAAGCACTTCCAAGGTTCATGGCAGATGGAATGTTTTTCTCCATCCATCCTAGGCTCACAGTTACAGCCCCTGTCACAAGAGACAATGAGTACAAAGGCATCAGGAAATGAACACACACCCCAAGCCCAGGTAAAGCCTGATATATTTTATGAGGCTTGGGTGTTCCTATTCTAGAATACTTGGGATCAGAAGTATTTTGAACTTCAGATTATTTTCTGGTTGTGGAGTATAGGAATGTAAAATAATAAAATAAAGTACCCCAGAGATAAGTCTAAACATGACAGTAGTTTCCAGTTAGTATATACCTTATACACGTAGTCTGAAAGCAATTTAAAATGGTGTTATACATGAAACAGGGTTTTGAGGTGTGGGATTTCCCACTGTGATAGCATGTTAGTGTTGAAAATGTTTAGGGTTTAGGTGCATTCAGATTTTGTACATTTGGTTTAAGCCTTCTCAACCTGCACTGAATTTGGTGGAAAATAACTAGGGGGGCTTTGACTCATAAACAGGGACGCTTAGCTGGACTCCTCCTGATATTTCTGCATCGCTGCTCTCGGTTCCTTCCCTCCAGGAAGCATTTCACATGAAGTTCTTCATATTTTTAATTTTTGAGGTTATAGTATGATTTCACTTCTCTCTTCCCTTTCCTACATCCAAACCCTCTTTCTTATACACCCCTGCACACTCTCTTTCATATTCATGCCCTCTCTTTTCACTAATTGTTGCTACATGTGTGTATATATATATATATATTATATATATATATATATATACACACACACACACACACACACACACACACACATATATATATTTCTAAATGTAATCTGCTTGGTCCACACACATATATATTTCTAAATATAATCTGCTCGGTCCACATAACGCTACTTGTATGTATGTTTTCAGGGCTGACATTCTGCACTGAACAACCAAGTCATGTGCTCTTCCCTTAGAAGAGCACCCGTCCCACTCCCAGCTTTTCTCAGTGGCCTGCATTCTCTGTATATTGAGGTCCTGTGGGCTTTTCCCATCCACTTTGGCATCCCACGAGGCTCAGAGGAACTGGCCATGATCGTCCTCCGGTTTATGAAGCGTGTAGGAGAACGCAAACTGCCGACGTGACCGCTGCGTTATCAGAGAGACGACGTTCAGAGGCATCTGGAAGCATCTGCAGCAGGGAGCAAGTAAAGCAGATTGACATGGCCCAGGGCTAGAGACGCGGGAGTGGAAGAGCACAGACAGAGCACAGCAAGAGACGCAGGAGAGAAGAGAGTAACGGAGAGTAAGCGTTAAGTGGTAGATGTCTGGCTAGAAGGAAGGTAAGTAGCTGTGGGGAGAGAAGGACCAGGAGACTGGAGGTTTGGGGAGGCTTTGAAATGTACAGGTCCTTGTGAGCAGGGGCTGAGGAAGCCTGGAAGACACACGCAGCCACAGCTAGATAGTGATGGAGCCTCTCGGCCAGAGGTAGGGGAAATGTCTTCTTTTGGCAGATGAGAACCAGTTTTGCAAGTTTCCCAGGAATGTTAGCTTTTCCAACTACTAGGAATCCTTCCATAGTTTCAGCTGAGCTGGGCTTTTGACTCAGTGGGTCTTCCCGTTTGAGGGGAGAATGCTCTACCCTTTGCACCTGATAACCATGAGGGATGACCTTCTTGCTTCTGCTCAGTTCTTAATGCCGAGATAACATATTTGAGCTATTGTGTCCTGAGGTCTGTGCATTCTTAAACAATGAAGGCTTGGAAAGTCTCTGTGACTTTAAAATATCCATCATATCTATGTATTGCTTTATCAAAAGGCATTGTGTAGTCATTCTTGTGAGTTAAGATGTTGTCTCCCGGAATTTCCTTCTCCAAATGTAAGCAGATGTGGATGAAGAACTACAAGAAGCAGCCGCTGGATTCCATCAACTGCACAGTCCAGGTCTTTGGGACTCCCAGCTCCACAGTACCCATAATCCTGCTTAGGACTGAAGTCTAACCAAGCAGCTGTCCTTTACAGATACAGGAAGTCCCAAGAGGAGGCTGGGAAACGGTCCAGTGGACAGAATGCTCATGACCAAGAGTGAGGACCTGAGTTTGAAGCCTCAGAACTCAGTAACAGGCATCTGTAACTAATTCCAGTGCTCTTACAGGGAGACTGGGGAGAGAGACAGGAGAGTCCCTGGAAGCGTATGGACCAGATCTCCTTAAGTAACAGCACTGGGCAGAAAAAAGAGACCGTGTCTCAAGTGAAAAGCAAAGCAAAGATTTACATCAGGAGTTGTCTGCTGATCTGAGTGTCACAGTATTTGTGGGACTGTGCTCACACATACAAACACACACACTCACATGTATGTGTGTGTACACACACACACACACACACACACACATACACACTTCCAAGACATGACCATTTTTATTCTATGACAAGAACAAACCTTTAAAGAAAAACAAAACAACAACAACAACAAAACAAAGACCATTTTAAAAAATGTTGGAACAGCAGGGAACAAACAAAGCAAAATAATAACAAAAAAAAACTGCACTAAGTTGAAATAGGACTAATTACTACAGACAGTTCGACAGGAGGAGACAGGAGTTCATTAACACAGTATGTCATGTGTTTCATACACACATGAGGCAGAAGTGAGCAATCCTTAAGACTGCTTTGGATCTTACTCATCAGAAAAGAACAGGGCATTTATATGGAAGTAAGAAGGTTATGAGATCATAGTGGCAGCTTCAAGGAAGGCAAATAAAGGCAGAAAAAAGGCTGGTTAATACTGGGTGATGTAAATTCCCCATACCATCGCCAGTGTTAACCTTTGTTTCTCTAGCTAAAGATGGGGCCAGAGAAGGTCAAAGTCCATCTTTATAACTCTAAGTCCTACTGTGTGACAAAAGCAGAGGAGATAGCGACCATTTCTTCTAAATTACCTGCAGTGCGATATTCCTTCACCCCTTGGGGAGGCACGTTCTCATTTCCACAGAAGCAAGTAAGAGAGTAGAATCTACCAGGCTATAACAAATGGAGGCTGCTCACCTAAAGGTCAGAGGGGCCTTGACAAGGAAGGAGTCAACACTGGAGCCACAGCCCAGCTTCAGGACGGGGCCTGAACCTCCTCAAAGATAAGAGTGTTTGGTTACACCTCAGCAGCAGCCCTGCCTGTTTAGCCTGCATCTCAAGGTACTAATGAGGATGGGCTGAGATAAAGGCCAAACCTTGTCTTGGGCTGGGCAAAAGCAAACACTGGTGTTGACTTAGGTCAACACTTTGCTGGGCTGAGGCTGCTGTATGATTTTCAGTGTAGACCCTTGGGTGTCATTATCCTTGAGAGATTAGCGTCTTTTCTTCCCTTCTTCTTAGACTTCTGGTTTCTACTTTTCTTCTTCCAGCCCCGCACACTCACCTGTGAACTCACACACACACACACACACACACACACACACACGCACTTCCCTCTCCATGGTTAACCCTGCTGATCTGGAACAGGCTCGAGGCTGTTCCCATGCACAAAAGTTGACCTACACAAACCCCCTCTGTTCTCAGGTGCTGCTGGGGTTCCAGCATCTCCAGTTGTTATTAATACAGTTTCTGCAAACTGCACTTAGACAAAGCATCCAAACCTTTGACCTATTTTTCTAGGTCTTTAAATGTGTAGAGCCTCCGTTTACAACTGAAGTTTTTGTTCTGGTGTTTTCTTCCTTTACCGAGTGGTCATTAAAAGCTACAATATGTTCTATTTTAGTATGTCATGTTTTGTAGAGCGTCCTTGTTGCAGCTTGTGGATTTTTCCTCACCCCCTTGATCTAATCTAGACCTGGGGACACGTTCCATTCACATTTACTTGAAGCAGCACAGGTAGAAAAGTTTGAGTTTTCTGATCACCGAGAAAAATAATAACGTGGAAGAAAAATAATGCACAGCTACCAAGGAAGAATAGGAACTGGATCTTCTGACACAGTTTACAGACGAAGTAAACTTTAAAGAATTCTCAAGCAGCTTGACCAAAGGCTCTTCTTCTTTCTCATCTGAAATGTCCTCGTAAAAGGCCCTGTGGTTCGTGGTGACCACAGCATCCATTTGTCCTAGCATGTCCTGTCCCAAGAGGTTGGCTGTGAGGTTTTTGACCACCAATGAATGTTCTTTCCTTGCTCCCCATCCGGGCTAGTCCACCTCATGACGGTGACTGTTTCCTTGGACTTGGAGTTGCCTCCCACCCCAATATTGGGGGTCCAGCCACAAGCTCCCAGTCAGGAGGCACCGCCTCCTCTCGGAGCACTGTTCTATATGCCCCCGAGTCAATTAGACAGTGAAACCATTTTTTACCTATGAAGACACTCATTTCAGGATGGAGTCCTTCCACCAGGGGAACAGTCCAGTTAGCCTGGGTCACCCTGGTATGGAGTGCTCTAGCCCTCCCTTTGGAGGAGATTCCTGCTTGAGTTGACAGGACTGGAGGATGGCCCTCTTCTAGTTTAAAGGCTTTCCCTCTAGTTCAAATTTGGACTGACAATTCTTTTTTCCAATAATACCCCCTTTCTGCCTCTAGGGCAGGGGGTGAGGGTGGCTTGGATACCCTGGGCCGATTGGTGGGAGAGTGTTGTTGACATTTTCTCTTAAAATGCCTCTCCTGCCCACATTGGATAATTCAAGGCCTCTGGACTTAAGCATGAGCTGTGAGGTCTCAAGGCCAGCTCATCTTTAGGTGAAATAGAATTACCCATACTAAGGGTTTCACTTACCCCGAGAGACTGCTTAGCCTCGACTGAAATGTTCTTTGGCCCCACATTGGGTACCAGGTGCTGTGTCTTAGCCCAAGGGGATGAGGATGAGCTGGGTCCGAGGAAAGGAAAGTGCACTGCTCACCTGTTCCCCAGCCACCCTCAATCCCCAGCCGCAGTGGGGAGTCACATCAAGCAGGAACTAATTTACTTTTGTGCAGTAAACATCTTTTAAAGCAAAAAAAAAAAAACAAAAAAAAAAAACTGCAGGGCCATGGGGGAGGGATGGAAAAGGAGCCAGCCAATCATTTTAAAGGTCACCCTATCACGTACTCAGGAACCCCACATTTACTCTATTGTCCAGGAGCTGTTCACGTGTTAATGTCATCTTGCCTGATTCTGGCGTCTAATCGAGTCTTGGTGTAAAACAACTCAGGGTCCATCCGTCTGACTTTCATTCCACGTCGTCTTAGCTGCCCTGCCCGTGTGCCCTACAGGAAAGAATTTTCCAGAACTCTTCATTGTGTGATTGTTTTGTTTTTGTTTATTTGGTTGGTTGGGTTGGGGTTTTCTTGTCCCCTGGCCAGATCTGTTCACACGTGGTAAAGCCCTGTCATTCTGAGTTAAATGTGCTTCTCTAAGGAAGCAACAACAGGCAACATGCAGAGAACAAACTGTGGACAGTTGCCTCCAGGTGCGTGAGGATACACACGTCCCGTCACAGGGAAGAACTGTGGGGAACACCTTAAGGCAATGGGGAGACTCAGTTTCACTGTCCTTGGAGAGCAGATAACTCCCCCTTTGTGTGTATTTATTTTCCCATCGGTTTGGAGAAAATCATCTCTTGGATTCCTCCTTTGAGAATTATTATTTCTTTAAGCCATTTCATATAGATATATCCCACAGCTAGCCTCTCTGCATCCATTCTTGCCCTCTTTTTGGTTTGTGTTTTGTGAGATGGGGGTCTTATTGTGTAACTCAGGCTGGCTTTGAACTCAAGACTCTCCTGCCTCAGTTTCCTGAGTGCATACTATCAACCCAGGCCATTCCTTCTGCAGCCTTTGTTATTCAGTTCTACAGTCTTCTGTGGAACACTCTTCTTAGAGTCAGCTCTTCATGCTGCAGTAGAGCAAGCCTGTTAAAGGAGAAATGAGGTGTCCTTTCTGTGCAGCTTCCATACTTGGCTGATGAGCATGCTCCACAAGAAGAATATAGAGCGTAATGCCCCTCCCATGGGAGTGCTAAGCATGCTTGCCTCATCAGACTATGTCCACGAGTTACTGGCCTCAGCAAGTGGACTACAGATCACATCTAGACCTAAGATGTTGACGACAGACCTTTGGAGAAGCCAGGCTGTGGCAAGGCTGCTCTCTGACGACATCCGCTCCTCTCCAAAGCCTCTCTTGCCACCTTGGACTGCTGTGCCACGCCCTCACGTTGCAGGCATGCTTGCTATTGTGATCTCCCCTGTGGAGACGCACACTGTTCAGTCAAGTCTGTCTGCTAGAAAAAAAGATACCTCAAAACATCGACTTGGCGCACACACAGAGGCCAGCTTCCACTCTGATTGAGCAACTGGATTAAATGAAACTGGAACTCATTCTCTCTGTGTTTACTGTGCCCATTCCCTATGAAATGTGTTCTTGTTATTCCACTATTAAACATGAGAAACAAAGGAAGATATAGATGAACACGATAAAGTAATCCCATGCTAGCTCAGAATGGGGTATAATAAAGGGTTCTTTATTTGGGGGTAGACTCACAGAACAGTCCTCTACATGAATGGGGAACAGGAACCGAATCCAGCAGCCAAGAGAGAGCATACACGTTGCTAACACTGAAGGCCACACCCAACATGGTCCAGCATATCAAAGGTCATTGTCTGAAAGAGTTCTGCCAGAACCTCCCCCTTTTGTTTAAGTAAGAGAGCTCAAAACTCAATACAAAACTTTATACAAGAACAGTTATCAAGTATAAATGTTTTAATAATTATTCTATCTTAGAGTCTAAATCTTGTATTAGAAATGGCTTGTCCGGGCTGGAGAGATGGCTCAGTGGTTAAGAGCATCACCTGCTCTTCCAAAGGTCCTGAGTTCAATTCCCGGCAACCATATGGTGGCTCACAACCATCTGTAATTAGGTCTGATGCCCTCTTCTGGCCTGCAGGAATACACGCAGACAGAATATTGTATACATAATAAATAAATAAATATTTAAAAAAAAAAGAAATGGCTTGTCCAAGTCATGAGAGAAAAGTAACTACAGCTCTCTAGTCTTTAACCCCATTGAAGATCTGAGAAGGGAAATAATACTACTTGAGTAAACAGGAAGTGCAATCAAGCAATTTCCAAATGTGCAATAAATGACAGAGACAACTGGCTACCTGGGCAATTTGCAGTGTTGGAGAGACCAACTTTGGCTAAGGCCTAGAGTAAGTGACAGACCATTTTCAGAGGCAGAGGCAGGAACCTTTTCTTTTTCCACTTAGGAGTTTATTAGCAGAGATGTATACAGGCCTGGTGAAGTCAGTATACAGAAAGAGAGAGCTGAAGATGGCTCTCCAGCTTTTAAAGGCTGCCTACCACATGCACACAGGTTGATGACATAGCTACATCATACACAGATGAAACAGTTCACACATGCACACAAGGGCTTACGTAGCTGCATCATATAGATGATACAACCATGCTGTACATGGGTCATGCAGGGTCTTTTAAGGTTCCCAGGGTGGCTAAATATTTTGCCTTAGGGCTTATTGGCACATGCTTGGCCCTGGAACCCAGAAGTGGCAGCCATGCTGACTGATTAGAATCATAACAGTGTGTGTGTGGGGGGGTTGTGTGTGTGCATACATGTAACTTAAATGCACCTATGTTTACTGTTAAATGTTATAATACAGAGGCAGGAATATTTTCAAAACCATTTTACCCTGTCCTGGCAAAGAATGGCAGTCTTTTTTCTTGTATCCTGCTTGTTTAGTGGTCACCGTGCATTTTGCCAGTGGTCAAGGCATGGGCAGTTCTTCGCCCAAAAGCCAGTTTTGCCAAGGAGAAAACAAACTTCAAGTGGAGTATCTTCAGGGCTCAACATTCTCTCGGGAATACAATGGTGCTGCCAGGAGCAATTGTGTCTCACATCTACAGAATCCTGAGTTGTTTAAATGTCATATTCTACAGCTTTTTGAAGTAGTTGAAGATTACCTATCTATGTGGAATGCAGTCTCTATGTATCTGAAAAAAACCTGATTAGTCTAACTATGACAATCATGGATGACTATTGACCTATAATTATTAATACCTATATAGGTATTATAATATAATATGTAGCTTACAGACTACAGCTCCATGTTAAAATATTAGACAATAAGGACAATGACCTCAACAAAATGTAAACAATGTATAAGTGTCTTGATCAGAGGTAGAAATGTATAGTGAAATATGATAAATATATCCTAAAATTATATCAATATACAAAATGTCTTAAACAGAGGTAGAAATATGCATACATAAATATGATAAAATAACTTTTCATAGGTATACAAATATTATTTTCATAGTGATTATATCTGCCATCATGGTATGCAGTGATTAATTTAGATTTTTTTTTTGTCAGTCTGTCTCCATGAGTTTGTCTGCTCCATAAAAGCAAGAATTTAGGCATTTTTCAATATTTTACCCTTAGCCCTTGTGGTGGTTAATTTTCTTTACTAATTTGGCAAGATTTAGAATCCCATGGAAACAGGACTCTGATTGAATCTAGAAGGGTGTTTCTAGAAAGGATTAGCTGGAGAGAAAGACCCCCCCCCTCAATATGGGCAACACCATCTAATGAAGTGGGGTCTGAAACAACTTAAAAGTAAGCGGATCACCAGCCTATATTTCTCTGCCTGTCACTGTGGATACAATGTGACCAGCCACCACAAACCCCTGCCACTACACCTTCAGGGATGATGGACTGGGTCTTCAAATTCTGAGCAGAAATAAACTCTGCCTTCCTTCTTTCCTCAGAAACTTTGTCTCAGCAACCTCAAAAGTAACTAGTTAAGTGTGTGTTGCATAGCAGATACAAAACCAAAAATTCTCTGGTGAATCTGTGAATTCCTAATGGAGGGGAAAATACATTTTAAGAAATCAGTCATAAAAAGATTTTTTGAGATTTTTTTTAATAGAAGTTTACTTCTAAATTTTGTATTTTTTCCAAGATCTAGGCAGACCAAGTTAGCAGTACCCTTAAAAAGTCTTTTGAGGAGGCATACAACATGCCTGTTTATATGAGAGTTAATTCCTTCTTCCTTAAGAGGCACTCACTGCTGACTGGAAACAACATCATCTCACTTAGATTTTGTCTTCAAAATGAAGTTGAAAACATAATCCATGTTTAAACCAAAGAAATGTCAAGACTGCTTTATGGTGTCTGGGGCTGCTGTTGATGTTGACCTGAGCATCAGCCTGAGCCTGGCAAATAGCAGAAGGATGGGCCAAAGGGTACACACAGATCAAGAACCAGCATGCCAAGCCAGGGTGGCAAAGCAAGAGAAGAACAATTATCCAGGTGGCAGTGTTCAAAAAAACCTTGAAAGGCTTAGGATCTTTGGCAACTTCAGATATTGATGACAGGGGTAAAGGGAAGGGGTCCCAAGAGCCACAGTGCAGGACATGTTTCTAAAGGCTTCCTCAGATTCTCAGATATAAAAAGAAAGTATAGAAGAAGTCAATGCAACAAAAATGTTTTACTATTGTTTCAGGGTAAGAAAAGTTCTTCTTAGCAAGACTATAAACACCAGAGTCCACAAAGAAAATTACAAGTTAATTTACATAAAATTGCATGCTGCAGTAAAGAAATTAATGGCAAATGGATGGCACAAATAATGACAAGCTGGGAGAGTATTTGTCCGACATATAAGCTCTTAATTAATTGGTGGATACAGATAACAAGGCAATAAAAAAATGGATCAATTCCTTGGCACATAATTAAAACTTAATTTTTGTTTCCTAAAAGCCTCTGCTAACTGTGCTGTCCTAAGCAACAGCCCCTCACCCATTCCTGACCCAGCTTCCCAAGTTTTCAATTGTTATAGCAATCTCATTCCACTTCCAGCATCCATACAACCCCAGTAGCATCTGCACTGTCCACCAGTGTCTGCAGTCCAGGCCCGGATGCTGGTGGGAATGGGCAAGGGCTTCTTCCCATGGCCCATATAGGAACGATGAATGGGCTTCAGCCCAGTCAATACTATCCCCTTCTTCTCTGAATTCCTCTATTTCCCTTTCCCTCTCTCCCTTCCTCTTCCTCTCTGTCTCCTCTCATCTTTTCCCCTGCTTGGCCTTGGTTTCCACAGGTAGGCAAGGTAGGAAGAGCCACTCCTCAGTGTTGGTTGTTTTTTCCTGATGCTCCTGTTGGGGACTCCTCTCTAGAGCTGTTGCCTTCTCCCTACTCCTTATACCTCCTGTCAGCCTCCCCTGGCCTTCCTAATGAGCTGCTTACCTCTGCATCTTCCTCTTTACCTACCAGGGGAGCTTCCTTTAGTAAGTTTCAAAGTCTGTCTACTGGGGTTAAGGCCTTTTTAATGACTTCCATTTTTTTTCCTTTTTTTTTAAATTTATTTATTCATTAAGGATTTCTGCCTCCTCCCCGCCACCGCCTCCCACTTCCCTCCCCCTCCCCCCGATCAAGTCCCTCTCCCTCATCAGCTCGAAGAGCAATCAGGGTTCCCTGACCTGTGGGAAGTCCAAGGACCGCCCACCTCCATCCAGGTTTAGTAAGTTGAGCATCCAAACTGCCTAGGCTCCCCCAAAGCCAGTATGTGCAGTAGGATCAAAAACCCATTGTCATTGTTCTTGAGTTCTTAGTAGTTCTCATTGTCCGCTATGTAAGTCCGGTTTTATCCCATGCTTTTTCAGACCCAGGCTAGCTGGTCTTGGTGAATTCCAGAAAGATCATCCCCATTGTCTCAGTGTGTGGGTGTACCCCTCGCGGTCCTGAGTTCCTTGCTCATGCTCCCCCTCCTTCTGCTCCTGATTTGAACCTTGAGATTTCTGTCCGGTGCTCCAATGTGGGTCGCTGTCTCCTTTCATCGCCTGATGAAGGTTAATATTCAGGAGGATGCCTATATGTTTGTCTTTGGATTCACCTTCTAATTTTGAAGCCGACATCTTGCTTAGAAGCAAGAACAAACATATCAGCATCTTGAAGGTTTAGGATAGGAGGTCCTGGAAGCTTGGAAGGAGGGACAGCTCTGTCCATGTGACCTTCCAGACAACAGCTGGGCCACTCCCTACTCCAAGGAAAACCTGAAGAGGGAAGTTCTTGTACGCTGTTCACTGCTTGTAACCTGTCCGCTCTCTCCATACCTCTTCAATATAGTGCTTGAAGTTCTAGCAATAGCAATTAAATGCTCTTTCTCAGACTCCTCTAAGCTCTCCTGGCTGGCTGTTCTGCTTGATTCACAATGAGATTTATGGCCTGGTGTAGTGGAGCAAATCTTTAATCCCAGCACTCAGGAGGCAGAGGCAGGTGAATCTCTATGAGTGTGAGGCCAGTCTGATTTAAATTGACAGGATAGCCAGGGCTACATAGAGAGACCCCATCTCAAACAAATGAACCAAAAACAATGAAGCGTATGTATGAAACTTCATGTATGATAAACACATCGCAGTGTGATGTGCATGTGTGATCTAAGCGGTCCAAAAGTGTATACCAAATGACCTCCAAATCTCTATCTCTCCCTATTTGTCATGTGGTCAGGAGTTCTATAGTTGACAGCTATTTCTTTATAGCAAATGATATTGCTGGGTGAGCTGATAGATACACTTAACAGGCAGATACTGTTCAAGAAGAGGAATTTTGTGTGTGTATGAGAGAGAGGGGGGGGGGGGGG
>NC_022035.1:4296479-4300194 GCF_000317375.1 Microtus ochrogaster | reverse complement strand
TCTCTCTCTCTCTCTCTCTCTCTCTCTCTCTCTCTCTCTCCCTCCCTCCCTCCCTCCCTCTCTCCTCAGTCTTTCCCAGGGTTAGAGCGGGTAGCCTCTTCTAGAGGCCCATCCACTATGCTCCGTCTGTTGCCAAAGCCTTCAATGCAAATTCAGCAACTCAGCTCTGCCATTTTCAAGAGAATCTCCCAGATTATTATACAGAACAGCTGAGCAGCTCATTTCTACAGTAGAATGCACAAACATAGAAAGATATAAAGTACCCAGTCTGAGTCAAGAGCAAAGAAGCTGGTCCTGGTGGTACACCTGAGAACCGAAGATGGGCCTGGTGGTGTACACCTGGGAAACCGAAGCAGGGTATTGTGAGTTTGCAGCCAGTTTCGTCTACATGGAGAAACTGGGCCTCAAGGAAAAACAGGAGGAAGAGAAAACGAGAGAAGATGAGGAAGAGGAGGTGTAGTTTAGATCTATAAAAAAAAATTTAATTTGTAATTAAACTAGGACCAGATGGTTATATTTGTTAACTTCCCAAACTTTTGAGAAAGCAATGACACAATACTAAACAAGCTCTTTCAGAAAACAGAAGGGGCTCATCCTTCCCAATTCCTCTCAAGAGGTCAGCATCCTATTGACGCCTAACCAGATGCAAGCATCGTAAAAATATAAAACTAGGTTCGTGAACATAGGTGCAGAGAACCTTAATAAAATACTACAAAACAAACAGCAAAATGTGACAATATACATCTTAAACAAGAACAACATATCCAAGAATGCAAGGCAGACCATGGCAATAAACGGGATACGTTATATTAACAGAGTGAAGGAGATTAAACAATCACCATCCCAGTAGAAGCAGGAAATCTAAGAACCATTTATGCCAGTTTTCTTTAATTGTCAACTTGAGCAAGCCCAGAGTTACCTAATAACTAATAAAGCTCCCAATGAGGGATGTCTACATCAGACTGCCCTGTGGTTTTCTGTGGGGGAGGGTTTGAACTGTTAGTTGGTGCAGGAAGCCCTGGCCCTCTGTAAGCAGCACTATCCTTTAGGCCGGTGTTCCCCGACTGGGTAAAAAAGCTAGCTAATCATGAGCCACTGAGCAATCCAAAGGGCAAGGGTGTTCCTCCATGGCTTCTCATCTCCAGCTTCATTCCCATCTCCACTTCCTGCTCTGAGTCCTCTGACTGTGACCTGGGGGTGTAAGAAAACAAAGCCTTTCCTCCCTAAGTTACGTTTGGTCAAAGTGTTTCTTCCCAGCAACAGCATGAAATTGGAACTCTATTCTTGATTAAGCATAAGCACACTAAGAATAGAAGGTGACGCCTTACTCTGAGAGAGAGAGTACAGACAGGAAAACTACAGGTGACAGCCAGCAGCTGTGACAGGCCGGATGAGTCTCCGGGAAGAACAGGAACAAGGCTGCAGCTGCTTTGCCTGGAGCTATCAACCGGGACAAAAGAGAAGAAAAGCAATGTGAAGATGCAGTGGGAAAGGACCTGGAAAGATTATTGTGGTCCTTGGTAGAGGACATCCTAAGGAATCTAGAAAATCCATTCCCATGAAGTTTGTCATTATTATAGAACAGCAGGTCAATTTATAAAAGCTGGTTGTGCTTCTGTAGACTAGCAGACAATACAGTTTTAAAAATGAGAAAATTACATTTCATTACAGAAGGTATCTACTGGTGTAAAAATCACATGAAAATACAGTGGATATCATTATCCAACAGAAAGTGCGATTCAGAATCACAAGAATCGGCTTCATATCCATGGGACTTGCCATAGTGAAAATGACTTTCAGTACCAGCTGTTGGCAAGGACATGGAGAAACTGGATTTGGATGTGGCTGAATTGGAACAAATGTTAGGATGTAAAGTATTGCAGCCACTTCAGAAAAACATACTAATAATTTTTAAGTGAAGCATAGACTGAGCACAGCATCTGCCATTCACGCCCAGGCAAGGAGCCCAGGGATGTTACAGCACATCCTCACTAGGTGAGCACAGCAAAGCTCATGACGTCGCTCACAGTAGCCCTGAACTGGAAGTAATCAAACGTCCCAGCAGACGGCAAATGGAGAAAGAAACTGCACGGTGTCTCTGTGTGGAATGCTGTTCTGCTATGAAACGAACGAGATACTAATATTTGCCATAACGTGGATCAATCCCAAAACAAAATGCTAAGTAAAAGATACCAGACTTGACAACTACATATTGTGAGTGGTCCCATTTGCCTAAACTTTCTAGAAAAGGCAAGATGTCGGAGACAGGGAGCAGATGGGACTGTGGATTGGCTGCAAATGAACAAGAGAGAACTCTCTAGACTTTTTAGAGACAGGCTATGTGGATCTCAGTAGGAAGGAGGTGGAGCGTCTTTTCTCACAATGTCCTCATCCTCAGCCACCCAATTGAAGAGCCCAGCGAGTGAGTGCAGAGTACAGGACTCATACACTGTGGAGTACAGTGGTCGATTTGGTGTTGTAACTTGAGATCAGAAAGGAAGAGAGGTCCTACGGGTATATGGAAAGGCTTATGTTCAGGATGTGTTCCCAAGACAGGCTGAGGCTGCTGTAAGAGTAAATAAAACAGCTCACACAGATAGGACCCAGGAGGGACAGGACAAAGGTGAGGGGGGAGGGGAACCAGGTGTGATAGAAGAATCACAAAAGCTTTGTGCAGACATATGCAGAAACTGGGAAGTATTCTTTCCATGAGTGATGGGGAAGAGGGTGTGAATTGTCATGGGGTGAGTCAGTAGGACTGTCGGGTCTAGAAAAAAGAAAAACTGGAGTGTGCAGAGAAGGAGCAGAAGCAACAGAAAGGACGATATGACGCATGGGGGAAGAATGAAGGAGGCGAGAGAGCAAGGTCTTGCGCCAAGGAGGTTTTCTTAGGAAGCAGATGTCTGAGAGGGGACAGGGTGGTCGGGATGGCTCAGCAGCTAAGCTCATTCACTGCTCTTGCGGAGGACACGAGTTCAGTTCCCAGAACTCCTGTTGCAATTTCAACTATAATTCCAGTTCCAGAGCATCTGCTGTCCTCTTCTGACCTCTGGGGACATCGGCGAGCCCCTGACACACATAGTACACTTGGGCACGCACATAGACACATCACATAAACTAATCTCGAAAGAAAGAAAGTACATGTTTCACCTTTTTCCATGGCAGATCAAGAGAGGATTAGGACACCGTAGACTAGTGTTTTCTACGGTATTCTGCACATGTACAATTTAATTTACAATATGTCCCTAAATCATGTACCCATGTGAGAAGGGTATCTCTCTGTCAAAGGAAATTTAGAATAATGGGTAAGGAAGCTATATAGTTGCTAATTATCAGTACACATGAAAATTTTTTGTATTGTCACCCTTTTGTTAAGGTCCAAAAACCAGTTCCTTGAGCTTTTTACAATTAACTGTTTCATCCTTGATTAATTTCTTACAATATTATGATTTTTATACTCTGTTGGAATTAAAGCAGATCTAGGTCTATAGGTATCTTGTTGCTATTGTTTCCTGGTGCTGTTGAGCTAAGGTTGGTTATGTCATCACTCACAACATGAAGCCATCCCTCATCCTGCTCATGCATACTGAATGTCTATCTCTCTATCATCTATCCATTTATCTATCATCTATCTATTTTTTATCTATCTCCTATCTATCTATCTATCTATCTATCTATCTATCTACTATCTATCTATCTATCTATCTATCTATCT
>NC_022035.1:4280285-4295001 GCF_000317375.1 Microtus ochrogaster | reverse complement strand
TCTATCTATCTATCATCTATCTATCTATCTATCTATCTATCATCTATCTATCATCTATCTATCTATCTATCTATCTATCATCTATCTATCTATCATCTGTGTATTTCTCTCCCACTCTTGTTCTCCCACCTTTTAAATGTCACTGAAACCACACTGCAGATTTCCTGTGCCTCTGCTTGCCTTCACCTCACCCTCTGCTTATGCAGAGGGTCCTTTCACCAGGACAGCGCCCCCAGTCAGGACCAATCCTTTCAGAATGGATTCTCTTAATGTACTCTGCAAGCCCTCAGTTTACAGTCTGATTGGTGCTAGTGTTTCCTGCCCTTGCCTGCCTGTTAGGATGACTGCACACCAGGGATCCTTTGAGTGCCAGAGAGTCGAGCTGTCTATGCATGGGCAACATTTGCCAGCCTGCAAAATGTTGTCCAAGTAGAAGAGCCAAGGTAAGCATCCCTCTGTTGTCTAATATTAGTTTAAGATGTGTTACATTTGTTTATGCTGTGGGCTATTTGTTTAATGCTGCAAAGATGTGTTGCATCCTTTTACATTGTATTTGCTTAACTTTGAGAATCTGTGTTACTTTGTCTAAAATAGCTTATTGGTGTAATAAAGAGCTGAACAACCAATAGCTAGGCAGGAGAGGAGCAGTGGGCAGGCCTGCTTTTCGACCTGCCCAGCTCCTACATGGTTAGCTTTACACCTGAAATAACAACACACAAATTGTATTCATTTAAACACTGCTTGGCCCATTATATCTAGTCTCTTCTTGGCTAACTCTCATATCTTGCTTAACCCATTTCTCTTCATGTGTGTAGCACCACAAAACGGTGGCTTACCGGGAAAGATTCTTCATGTCTGACCTGGTGGCTGGCTCCATGGCATCTGCATCACTTCCCTTCTTCCCAGCATTCTGTTCTGTCTACTCCACCCACCTATGTTCTGACCTATCAAGCGAAGTAGTTTCTTTATTAATTAACCAATGAAAGCAACAGATAGACAGTCGACCCTCCTCCATCATTACGTGGGGCTGCCAGGCAGAGAGAATAAGAGTGGAAATAGAGAGAGAGAGAGAGGGAGGGAGAGAGAAGAGAGAAGAGAGAAAAGAGGGAGAGGATGTCAGGGGTCAGCCACCCAGCCATACAATCAGTCACAGAGTAAGAAGGAAAGAAAGGTATATAGAATAAAAAAAAGAAAGAAAGAAAAAACACCCAAATGTGGATAAAGAGAAATGGGATAATATAAATTAAAAAAGTTGGCTAGAAACAAGTTCAGCTTAAGCCAGGCACTCATAGGTAAGAACAAGTCTCTGTGCATTTATTTGGGAGCCAGGAGGTGAGCCCCTAAAGAGTTAAAAAAAAAAAATAAAGGCAACCACAACCTCCTCTGCAAAGATGCCCACAGAGGTGAGAACCCAGATCCTGATAGGGGATCTAACTGAAAGATCTAGTCCTCAGCCATTGTTGGCATCAGACCTGACATAAACGTCAGTGAGTCCCCCACCTTCCTAGAGAAAGGGTGCTCTATCATACGAATGGAAATAAGTGCTTTTACATGCACAAGGGAAGTTACATCCCACTAAGTAGCAGGTTCCACTCCAGCAAGCCTGTCAGTAACTTACAGTGCTTGGTCCTATTACTATCTCAATAGTTAATATTCATTCATTGCTGTTATCACAATGTAGAATTCTAACATATGAGAGAAACGGTGTCCCCATGATGAAAAGTTAATTTGGACTGACAACATGGCTCAATAGGTTAAGGCACTTGCCACCAAGCCTGACAACCTAAGTTCAATGCCTAAGACCCACATCGTGGAAAGAAATAAAGAATCAATGCCCTCAGGTGGTTCTCTGACTTCCACGTGTGTGTTGTGTGTGGCATATAAACACATATACACACAAAGAATAATCGTAATAAAAAAGTTAATTCCACATATAAAAAATTCCATGGAATAGAGTCATAAGCTGTCTATCACATGCTGAAAAACAAACACTGTTTTAACCTAGAATCACATGTGATGGGACATGAGAGAGATTCTTGCACACACTCATCATTATGGTCTTGACTTTACACTGTGTTCTTTCTGATTTTGCCACCCGTGTCCATCCAGTCTACAGAGCCACAGGCCGTGCATCCTTTCCCTTTCTTTACATCCCTTGGCATGAATGTATTTAACTTCCTGGGTGAGATCATTAGTTCCTCTTAAGATCTTTTGCCTCTGGATGTGTGAGGTGAACTTGTGTTCAAGGTCAGTCCAGATGCATTTTACTTCCCATCCTATATCTGTCTGCGAACAGGGGTTTGTTCACACAGTAACCAACATGCTTTTTATTTAATGGAACAATCTCTAGGAAACTGTGGATGGGAAAACCATTTACAATAAAAAGAATGCTTTGGCAAGCAAAACAATAACGAAAAATATTGCTTGGAGTGGAATATGGCCAGATTTGGCAGGGGGCCCTAGGTAATGTGTGTTTTTAGGAAGGAAGCAAATTTAAAAGCACTTCATTGGTGATGGGACTTGCAGAAGACATCTCCCAGGCTCCTGCTTCTCTCTGAGGATAGTGTTCTGTATGTAGTCTCACTGCCTGAGGAACTGCAACTGGATCACATTGCTCAACTCTAGCCATGTCTGACTGGGTAGAACAGAACAGCCAGTCGAGCTGCCTACAGATGGGCTGGCTTGGCATCGCAAGATAAGCTGCATCGATTAATTTTCCAGGACAGTTGCAGCAAAGCGCCATAAAGTGAATGATTTAGAACAACCAGAATTTATTCTGAAATCCGAGATCAAGGTGTCGGCAGGACCTGATGCCTCCAGACACACTCGGAATGATCTTGTTTCTTTTAGCATCTGGCAATGGGCCCTGAAATCCCTCATGCCCTTGAGCTTGTGGGCGCTGCATCTCAGCCATGTTCTCTCGCGTGGCATGGCATTCTCCTTAGGTGTCTTTTTTTCTGCGATAGAATGTGATTTCTTCTTGTAAAGACATTGGTCATGTTACATTGAGCACCCACGCTAAGGTAGTATGACCTCATCATCATTTGATTACAACGATCTGATTTCCGGAGATGTCTGGCTTATTATCCCCAGGGGTTAGAAATTGAACATGTGTTTTTTTTTTGAGAGACACAGTTAAACCCCCAATACTGTTTTTCTTTTTTGGAACTCAAACAAGAAGCCTATGTGGGACTGCAGTGGTTAGGGGTTCCCAGGAGAGTGATGTGATGAGCCCCATGACAAGCAGGGCTACATACAAGGTGTAAGATGGAAGCTAAGGAAGGGAAGGGACAGACCGGAGCAGCTAGAGAAAGAACTGGAACCCCCTGAGATGTGAAGATGGTTCTGGCAATGGCCCTGAACTTTCTTGCCACATCCTTCTAAGTATTAATCCTGCTCCGTTCTTAAGGGTAACTGCTTTAATAAGAGGCCAGGGACAGTCTTTACAGTTGAGGAAATGGAGGTCCCAAGCCATGCAGTAGTTCTAGCCCAAGGTCCTGCCTCTTAGCGTGGCCATTGTGTGTGCTGTACCTCCTTGACCTCTGAAATCTCAAATAAACCCTAAGTGTTGCTTGTAGCCAGCACCTCTCTGAAAGTGCTATCATGACTCACAGGCCAGCAGGAGCATGCCCGAGCGTGTCCACAAGGCGCAGCGGGTGGAAAAGCTGCTGCGTTAGTATGACTTATGGAATCTGGCCAAGTCTTAGGTAGACAGGATCAGCTGACTGTCCTGGATTCTATCAGCTTTGCAACCTGGTGAGAGGGAAAAGGTAACTCGAAGCCTGGAAAAAGCCAGAATTGATGTGAGATTCCCCTCTGTATGCTATGAATATCATTGTTTAATAAAGAAGCTGTTTGGGGCCTGTGATAGGGTAGAACAGAGTTAGGCAGGGAAAACTAAGTTGAATTCTGGGAGAAAGGAGGCAGAGTCAGAGGAGGAGTCATGCAGTCCCCTCTGGACAGAACTTTACCCAGTAAGCCACAGCCACATGGCGATACACAGATTAATGGAGATGGGTTAGTTTAGGATATGAGTTAGCCCGAAATACGTTTAAGCTATTGGCCAAATCGTATTACAAATAGTACAGTTTCTGTGTGATTATTTCAGGAGTCCGGGCGGCTGGGAAACGAACAAGCAGCTTCCATACAATACAGAATGACTTATGCAAAGACTTCCTTCCCTTGGGTCCCCTGACCCAGTCTCTGCCAAGCAGGTATAGAATAGCTCATAATTTTCCTGCTACAATTATACAACCCTAAACAGAAGTGGGATGGGTCGACTGAAGAGCACAGGGAGGCTTTTTTTCTTGGGCCCTTTCCTATTCCACTCTTGCCTGTTCCTTACTGTCTGTCTCTGAAGAGAAGTTTTGTGTAAGTAGAAAATAATTCACCATTTCAGTACTGGAACCATAGGTGCTTATTAAAAATTCTCTTATAAGGCTCTCAACTGTGAAAGCTTTAGTGATTGAAAAATCCCTGTTAGTTTAAATTTAAATAGCAGCTTAGAAAAGAAACGCCATTTGGAGGCTAGAGAAGAGGCCCCTACTTCTGTTGCCCTCCTAAGCCAGACAGTTGAGCAAGGGTTTGCCTGACCAGTCCTTAGTTCCCCCCACTGATCTGGTTCCCAGGACAGGCTGGCTCTTGCTTGGCTGTGAAGAAGTCCTGGTGAAGGGAAGGATGCTTACTTACCGCACTGGAGAGCTGCTCATCTGCACAAATATGAAGGAATTTGCTGCCAAGGATCTTACTTAATACTCAGAACTGCATTGAGAAGTGATTTTGACAAATGAGGGATTTGGAGAGTCCAGAAGATAAAAATAATTCTGGGCCTTGAATTTCCAGTTGGGCAGGAAATGAAGGCAGTCATCAGGACTGAGAACATTTTGTTTCCAGCCTTCTTAACGTGGGACCGGATGTTTAAAAAGCAGAAATTGGTGGTACTGCCCTAAAGGGCAAAAAGTTTAGTATCAGTTGCTAAAAGCTTACAAAGATTTTATATCAATGTAGAGAGTGTTTATGTGAAAATATTCCATCTGATGAGCCAGAGGCAAAAATACAAATATATTAACAGTTTCATATCATTGTGTTCCCTAAAACAGCAAAGGTAAGCAAACAATAATGGAATTAATTTTCCAAATCCAGAGATACATAGGCCAAAATATTAAAAAGCAGATGTAGTAAAAAGAGTAGTCGTTCATGTTTCTAGATGTTTTCTGTATCAAACAATATTCATGTGGCGAAAAAAACAGAGCATTATGATCACTTTAAAGAGACAATTACCCCAGAAGTTGGATTTTAATGGGGAGTGCCTTGGGCATTCAGAGAGATTGTTAATATTCTCTCTAGTTACAGCTGGGGACGATTTCTTTTACAGAGCGAAGGAAGCAATTGGGGAGTTGACGTGACGTTGAGGCCACATCTATAATGCAGTGAATCCACTGTGGACAGTGCACAGAAGGAACTGGAATCTAAGAGACCAGGGAGGAGAGACCATGTAATGTACACAGTGTAGATTTTATCTCATCCAGGAAGCTTGATTTGAATCTGACTGTCTCTGACAGACTCGTGTTTTGAGCACTTGTTCTCCTGTGGGTGGGGCTGTTGGGGAGTGTGTGGTACCTTTAAGAGGTGGGGCTGAAGTCTGTTACTAGGGGGCGGATCTTTGTAGGATGTACCTGGTCTACACTGCCAAGTGAACAGTTTCTGACACCTTGCCTTCCTCACTGTTCATGGGCTGAAGATCGCTCCTCCCTTGTTTCTGTCAGGTATTTTGATGATACAGGCAAAAGATGATTAACAAAAAAGGTGGTACCGGAGAAATGGCATTGACGCTGTGACTAAACGTGACCAACCTTGTGGCTCTTTGCATTTTGGAACTGGCTTGCCGGAGACTTCAGAAAGGTCTGCAGTGTGGACTGGAGAAGTCCTAGCCCGCTGGACAGAACTCAGTGGATGAGTCAGGTGGAAACTCGGAACAGAGTGGTGTGGGAGATGTGGACATCACTGTGCGCGTGGGGGTTCAGACGGCAGCAGAGGCTGCACTAGGACTTAGACTTTACATTCTGCCAAGGAATTTGTCTCCATTTTGCCAAGGTCTTGAAAGCTTGAGTGAGGCTGAATTTTAAGGTAATAGATTAACTAATTTGGCAGAGCAGATTTCAAGACAGCATAACGGAGTGGAGTATGGTGGTTATTGTTGGCAGCCTCTGTTGGCGCCCTCTCTCCTGCCTAAAATGCCGTTCTCTCTTCTGCACATTCACTGTATAGCCTTGTGGGCTCCAACATCCTTTAGCTCATTTACAGTTAGGATTTGGAGTAAAACATGGAGCATGAATCTATATAAAATCTGACCACAAAGGGCACTCATTTAAAGTGACAGAGGATTTTACTGTTGGAGAGGAACAGGAAGCCAAAGAATTCACACAATAAGGAAGGTGTCTTTGGTAAACTGCAGAGATTAGAGAGACCTTTGCAGGCTCTCAAAGGCTGCCCAGAGAGGTGTTTTCCAGGCTCCGTGCCTGAGCATGCAGAAGCCACTGCAGCTAAGGTGCGAGCAGGCACAAGCGCTTGGTGTCATTCCCAGGTGCTATTTTTATAGTCATTGGAATGTACGAGTTGTAGGGTTATGAAGATTTTCACCCAGGTATGGGGCTGTGGAGATGGCTCAGTGGGTGAAGCCCTTGCCACACAAACATGAGGACTTGAGTTCAGGTCCCTAGTTTGGTACACATTGGTACACATTGGCACACATCGGCACACACATTGGTACACACATTGGCACACACATTGGTACACATTGGTACACATTGGCATACATCGGCACACACATTGGCACACACATTGGTACACACATTTTCACACATCGGTACACATTGGCATACATCGGTACACATTGGCACACATTGGTACACACATTGCATAAAGCCGGTCAGAACAGATACTCAGCGTGGGGCCCTAACTGCAATAATGGAAACGCTCTTAAGCAACATATGAAAAAATGTAATAACATGCTTTGATTACAGACCTAACGTACCCCCTTGTTTGTGTTCCTTACAGCCAAAGAGTGGGAGAGGAATCCCTGCTTCCTTCTGAACACTGTGCTTTCTGTGGGTTTTGACTGCCCCAAGGAGCGACGCTGCTATACTCGCTTCTGGATCTTCCAAAGTAGACACGAACTGTAGCCTTCAGATTAGAGAAAGCCGAAAACAAAAGAATGCCACTATTTTTTCCTCTCTGGGCTATTTTTAGAAGGTAGGCTAAAATTATAATTTTCAGGGTTCCTAGTAGGCAGTGCTTTTCTCCGTGTCTAGGAACAAATCGAATAAGAGCATGCTAATTTTGCAAAAGGATTGACTTCCAGTGTACTTTCTGTAAGAAATCACATTGTCAAGAGTGGACTTTCCATGCTCTTCCTGTAGCAGGCCCAAATTTTAGTAGGCCCCCAGACCATAGTACAACTGATTCTATGGTGGAAGTACCATCCAGGCTTTAAAACTCAGCAAGTAGACAGCACCACCTACCAAAACTAAAACAAAGGCCTAATCTGTCAAAGTCCACGTTTCTGGGAAAGTCTCTAAATGTACTAACTTTTTTTTTTTTTTGGCTTTTGTAGTTCTGCTTCTGGATAACTGTTCATTGAAGTGTCCTCCCAGAACATAGTTTTGTGCTTCAAAGCTCAGTATGAGAAACACTAGGGGCTACACTGGTACCCCAAACACCCAGCGGAGCAGCTGCCTGATAAAGCATTTGGCTTAGACCCAAGTCCGAGCCGTCTTCCCTGGTGAGTATCCTACAACACTTCTTACAAGCAGTAGCGCAGTCAGACTGCCCTTCCTGTTCACCACCGTGTCTGTTGTTTTGTGTCAGCAGTGTGGGAGAGGAGGATTTGTCTTCTTCTTTCTGTCAGGTGGCCGAGGATCACGCTTGACACATCATCCTTGAAGTTCCCCTTCAAGAGATTTCCCTAGTTGACTAGAAACCCTTCTATAAACTGTTGGCAGGCACTGTGAACCCAAGATAAAGACTTAATGCCTCTCTGAATGACTTAGGCTCCTCATTCATTTGAGAATTCACATTGAGAAAAGGTTTTATTGGCAAATTAAGATGCAAATTCTTTCCAGACTCAGGCCCTGACTGTACTGACCTGGAGCTCAGCTTCTCTGTCTAAAATACCAACTGACCTCAAAGTGGGGACAGTTGATGTTCCAGAGACCTGTGCCTGGTCAAGCCAGTCAGTGACATCCTCTTTGCTCCCTGGGCAAACGCTGAAAGAACACGGAGCAGACGTGACATGCCAGCCTTGCTGATTGCAGAGGTCCTATGGCACATGCAGGAATTGAGCTTCATCCTTCTCTCTTTTGTCCACCTCCGAAGCTGGGGTGGAAATGTGTGGTACAGTGAAGAAGTCTCGTCTGGCACTCAGCCTGAAACACCTTTTGATTTCTTTGACTGGTTCCTTGAATTATGGACATCTGCTGGGCAGGCAGGTCTTTCTGGTACAGAGCAGTGCTTCTTGTCTTGGATGCTCTGTTTCCATGGAGATGCTGTGAGGATGCTGTTGTAGGGCAATGGGGTCCTATCTGAGGGTGCCATTGTGCATGTTGGTCTCCTTGAAGCCAGGCAGGTGGGTTATGGCTGTGGCTGTAACTCTGTCTCCTTTGCTCTGTAGCTGTCAGCTAGACTGTGATGGAGGAAGGTCATTGGTTAATTAAATAAAGAAGCTGCTTGCCCTGATAGGTTAAAACATAGGTGGGAGGAGTAAACAGAACAGAATGCTGGGAGGAAGAGGAAGTGAGGTCAGACTCGACAGCTCTCCTCTCGGGGGCAGATGCCTCAGAGAGACACAATGCTCCACTATTGCGGGCAGAGGCTAGAGCTCTGCTCTCTGAGGCACATGCGATGAAGCTCCGACCCAGGATGGACGTAGGCTAGAATCTCCCTGGTAAGCCACCTTGTGGGCTACAGCAGATTATTAGAGATGGGCTAGTCCAGGTGCGAGAGTTAGCCTAGAAGAGGCTAGATAGAAATGGGCCAAGCAGTGATTAAATGAATACAGTGTCCGTGTAATTATTTCCGGTAAAGCTAGCCGGGTGGCGGGAAGCAGCCCGCTGCTCATATTACTACAAGACTGGACTTTTTGCTTGTGGTGATGATCTGAAAATTCACAGACCTTGGCTTAGATGTCTTCCCAAGCTGGTCTGGGATGAATCCCCAGTGCTGGTATGAGGGGAAGTCAGACAATCACCCCATTTCCCCACAAAGTCCATCCTTCACTAAACTGTTCTGACATGATGAAGTAGGATAGGAGATTGACACCTGTCATGCAAGATGGGTGCCTTTATGGTTACCACTTATATTAGGGTAAGGACAAATTCCTTAACACACTACAGTAGAGGTTTAGAAAGATTTATTAATGGAAAAATTTTAAAAAAAACCACTGGACTAGGCCATCGAGGGAGAGATTTCAAGAGCTCTCTGTTCTCTGTCTCCCCACAGAGAGTTGATATTTGGGTGCCTTCTCAACATGGAAGCTGGCTCCTCTGAGAGTAAGAGTTCCAAAATAGAGCTGGAGTGTGTTTTATGACATAGTCCAAGTCATCCACGGTCATTTTCCTCTTACTCTATCGCAAGATGCCTGCCACCAGATCCAGCGCATACCTGAAGAATAGGAAACTAGCTTCTGGTTCCTAAAGGGAAGAATAGCAAAAAAGAAGTGATGGATGGACTTTTAAAATACTACAAAAGAGGGCTTCTGGGAGCTCAGGGCATAGCACTTGTTTAGCAGGTGTGAGGACCTTGGCTGGATCCTTGCACCCCAAAAACAAATGACAAAAAAAGGAGTGAGCATAGAGTTTATCATCCAAACTTGGACAGTATTTGGAGTGAAAAGGTATTTTTAGTAACCCAGGCTAGATGGTCATGTGACCTGGGCCCCTCCAGGATGTGAAATCCCAGAGACAGAGCTCTTCCCACAACCTGTCATGTAGCTATATCTTACACCAAGATGTGGACAAATATGACAACCAGCCTAGTTCTCAGGAAAATAAAAAAATATTATTGTAATTGAACAAAGAAGAAACCACTCCTGGGGGAAACATAGAGTACAGGTTCCGAGTTATAGTTATATACTGCTCTTTCCTGAGCAATGGCCTTTGTAACATTCTCCAGCATGGCAAGGGGTGGTTCATCAAGGTTGGAAACATATCCTTCATTTACCATTGAAAATGGCCTTAAAATTCTCCCTTCAAAACTCCATAATCACAGATTTAGATGTGTCTGAAGGTCTTGCAGAAATGCCATCCTGAACAAGGTTCGTCTCATGTGTCAGTCATCTGTCAAGTGTAAATGTGTGATTATAGTACTTCAGGTGTTAAACTTCTCCTTGAGTCTAAAGTGAACATAAACACATATTTACATATCACACTGTCTCTGCTGAAGTGTAGTAATAGGAGCGGCGGGCTGCTTCCCGCCACCCGGCTAGCTTTACCGGAAATAATTACATGGACACTGTATTCCTTTAATCACTGCCTGGCCCATTTCTATCTAGCCTCTTCTAGGCTAACTCTCGCACCTGGACTAGCCCATCTCTAATAATCTGCTGTAGCCCACAAGGTGGCTTACCAGGGAGATTCTAGCCTACGTCCATCCTGGGTCGGAGCTTCATCGCGTGTGCCTCAGAGAGCAGAGCTCTTGCCTCTGCCCACAAGAGTGGAGCATCGTGTCTCTCTGAGGCATCTGCCCCCAAGAGGAGAGCTGTCGAGTCTGACCTCACTTCCTCTTCCTCCCAGCATTCTGTTCTGTTTACTCCTCCCACCTATGTTTTAACCTATCAGGGCAAGCAGCTTCTTTATTTAATTAACCAATGACCTTCCTCCATCAGCTGAAGGACTTAAACTTACTGCATAGAACATTCAATAGCTGAGTTCCTAAGCAACCTGTGGCTTGTAACAACCCTTTAAAGAGCAATCACTTCAAAGAAGTCGAACAAGGACAACAGACACGGCAGGGTGGATGGGGAGGAGACCAAGGCTTCAACCCTACACAAAGAACTACAGACAAGTAAGGATTGATTGCTGAAAACAGTGATAATTGTCTTACCCAGAGCATACCAATTGGTGGCCCAGTACCAGAGAGCCAGCCCTGAAAATACACATACAAGTAACATTATGTAGACTGATCAGGCTGTATTTATGTATTTAGAAACATATGTGTAAATACATATATGTACGTAACAATGATTAATGAAAAGAGGCCTTGAAATTGGAAGAAAGCAAAGAGGACTACAGGAGGGTTTGCACAGAGGAAAAGGAAAAGGGAAATTCTGTAATTATATTGTAATTACAAAAAAACAAAATAAATAATTACAAAACTAAAAGTTAGAAGCTAATGCAGGCCAGGCTTACCAGAAAGAACATAGTTTTTCTATAGAATTTTTGTAATAAATTTTCTTAAATATAAATATCTGTATTTTTCCTCACTTTTATCGAGGTATGGTTGACAACTAAACACTTTGTACTTAAGATCTACTACGTGTTTTAAATACAAACATGTTATAACATTATTTCCATAATCAAGCTAACATATTTATGACAATGCATAGTTACTTTGCTCTTTTTTTTCTGGTGAGAATTCTTAAGATCTCTCAGCAAATTTCAAGTATAAAGTATATTATTAGAAACTGTAGCCACCATCTTGTTCTCCAGGACTCTATCTGAAAGTTTCTTCCTTTCGCTCAATCTCCACGTATCCCCCAACAACCCACGACTGCTGTTCTGCGCTGTTTCTGAGCTCATCTTTTCAGGAAAGTTTGGGGTTTTGACCTAAGTGAGACCATGCCCGTTCTTTGGTTGGGTTGATCTCAGTTCCATAGCATCCCCTAGTTACATGTGTCTGTTGTGAAAGCTGCTGCCTGCCTTCAGGGTACAACAATAGTCCTTTCTGTGAGTTTCTGTCAGCGTCTATCGGTCTTGATTCATCTAGGCACTGATGGATTTTTAGGTCATTTCATATTTACTGTCTGTGAATTTACCAATGCAAGATAACCTAGGAACACAGGCATCTCTGGTTCACTGGTTTCAGCCCTTTGAATATTTGTGTGGAAGTAAGAGTTTTGAATTATGCAGTAGTTTGACTTTTAGGTACTTGAAAAGAAGGGACTTTATACTATTTTCTTTAGTGATGTCTGTACTAATCTTCATTTGCACCAATAGTGTACAATCTTCTGTGAGATTGTTTTGGGAGAGGAAGGGTCATACTGCTATCTTGCCTTCTAAATTTTTGACATCATCATGCATATGCCCAATATTATGGTAGTATTTATTATCATTACTCTCCAAAAGCCCCTTCTATCCTTCTAAGCCTTTTTTTTCTTCCTACCTAAACTCCCAGTGGCTACACCATTATAGAAAATGATTCCTCCTCTCTCAGCATCCTTCTAGTCCCAAAAGAAGCTCACTACCAGTCAGTGTATTTCCAGGTTTCCATGGGTGCAATGGTAGTGTCAGCATTTTGAGACATTCCTCCCCATCCTAGGGCTGTTGAATTCTTCCCCTTCTCTCTTCTGTGATGTATCTTGGGCCTGACACAGACATCTGTCCTACTTAAAGCTGAGTGCTCATCAGGTACTTTGTCTCAGTGCTTTGATTGTATCTGATTGTACCTGTATGAACCATCATCACCCTGTGCGGAGGGAGGAGGAAGAGTGAAAGAGCTGAAATGTATGAAGGAGGACTCTGAGTTGATGTCTAATGGCGTGTTGTGGCCACTGCACTCAGGAAGCTGCATCACCCGTGCTTGTCTGCACAAGACTGAGCCACTAGATAGTCACCACTGGATGGCGAGGAGCTCATGGCACCCTGCTCTACCCAGGGGGACTAAAGCAGTTGGGAATTGTTGGAAGAGAGGAAGTAATTTTGCTCAGGAATGTCACAATGACAAGTTATTTATACTCCAGTAGCTAGCTTCATATCCATGCTCATATGAGTGGCCCTGATTAAACCCAGTGGGTCACCAAAGAAAAACAAAAGCACCCCTAAGACGTGAACATGGGGTGGACACTTGGGAGGAAAAGAAGAGAGAGTTGAGTGTGAGAAAATGCACTCTATGCGTGTGTGAAAATCTCAAAGAACAGATTAGCATAAAAGAAAATGGATGGGGCCTTTACAGTGCAATTAGCAACCTTATCAGCAGGCTCTAGGGAGCTGGACAGGCACTCTTTTTACTGTGCCACGTGGAGACTTTGCATTCCTATAATGCAAGCAACAACAGGATGCTGCCTTGGAGATGGGGACCTTGCCATACACTAAACCTGCTGATGTCTCAGCCTTGAATTTCTAACTCCAAAGCTGTGAGAAATTAATCTTTGTTCATAATGTACTTTGTCTCAGATATGGTTTTTTATTTAAAAAAAAACAGAATAAGACATACATATGGGGGTTTAGTATACATACATATGTATTTTTTTCAGATACTCTTTCACTAAAGATTACATTTTGGGATAATTGTAGACTAGCATACAGCCTTAAGAACTATGACAACAGGAGAGAGATTGTATGTTCTCTTCTCTTCATCAGCACCTACTGTGACTTTGTCTTACCTAAAACCATCATACAGTGTCACAGTTGAGTAACTCATGTCAATGCAATCAAGGTTCAAGCCACATCCGAGGTCACCGGGACCAGATTCCGCATATCATAGCTGTCACACTTCCGCCTGCCTTCATTCCTCCTTTACCCTCGGAGGATTAAATGGAAAGCGAACCTCTTATCCATTTCTGGAATTTAGTCATTTTAAGAATATTAAATAAATTGGATTTTATCTTGCCATGGGCAAATATTAGATAGGAATAAAAACATATCTGCACCTTCAGTGAACTACGAACAGCAGCAGTGGAAGGTGTGGGGAAATGAGGGCTCCAAAAATGAAGAGCATCAGACCATATAAGCTATCTGAAAAAAAAAAATGTATGGGAAGCTTCCTAAGACCTTTACTTAGCAGAGCTTATCAGATGTATAGCCACAAAAGCTGCCACCGGCTGCACATAGTGGACGAGCCTGGGCTAGAAGCAGCATGATCATCTAGGACGTTGTCTCATCAAGGCATGCATGAAAGCAGTTATAAGGGGTGGCCTGTGCCGTGTCAGAAAGAGAAAGAGGACCCTGGTAGACAAGGTTATTAAGGAGAAGAATGGGGACAGAAGGCTGAAGGCCAGGACTCTGGTCTCAGTAACTAGGTCGTAGAGCATCCACCAGACAAAATGTTCAAAGTGAAGATGCTGAGTACTGGCCTTAGTTCATCATTTCAAGGAACTTAGGGATCACTGACGGACAGTGCCAGAGAGGATAGGCGGGGCTGAAGCTCTACAAACAGGGTGAGACTACGGTGATGGTTTGCCAGTCCTCTCTCCGCATGTAAGAGGTCAGGGGGCAGTGAGGGGAGTGCGTCCCCACAGACCATAGCACAGAAGAAGACGCAGAGCAGGGCAAATCACTTCTGACCATAAGAAAGTTGTGTGTAATGACAACCACCAATCCTACATCACATACCTTGTGGGGCGACATACACACGACAAGGATTAAGAACTTTACAAATTCAAGGTATTGCTGTTAAAATAAAGACCATCTTAAAACCCAGAGCTAGAGGGAAGGGCAGCAGATGCTAGCCCACCTTCATTTCAGCTAAAACCCAGAGCTAGAGGGAAGGGCAGCAGATGCTAGCC
>NC_022035.1:4264733-4280185 GCF_000317375.1 Microtus ochrogaster | reverse complement strand
GAGGGAAGGGCAGCAGATGCTAGCCCACCTTCATTTCAGCTAAAACCCAGAGCTAGAGGGAAGGGCAGCAGATGCTAGCCCACCTTCATTTCAGCAGTAAACACTTCGGCGACACTCTCCAATTACGGCATGTTCCTGTCTCCGCAGAACCCAGAGTGGCAGATGTGTAATTACAGTGATATTCTGAGTGGGCGTCCGGGCATAAGCAGCAGCTTCAACAGCCAGGATTGTATAATTAGGGGCAAGTTTTCAGCCACAATTTTAAAAAATAGTGGGATGTTACCAAGTGGAAGTTCCAAAGAAACAGAGCCTCATTAAAAAGTGAGAAAGCAGCATCTACCCGCAGCTTTCCTTCCACAGGGTGCAGCCTTTTCGGAACTGTCCATCCATTCTTTGTTCTTTGTTTGTACCCAGAAGGTAGATAGAAGAGATAGTCACGTGGGAGAGAGCAGCATTACAAACCGGAAACAGTCATTCGGAAGGAAATCCCCCCTTCCCCTCCCCACAGCCCCCACAAGCTGACCTAGTCCCGTGCTTTCTTTACATCTCTTTATATTAATAGGATCCATGGATGCTATGGGGGAACACAAAAGGGCATCAAACTGGTTGGGCCTACGACATACAAAAGCATTTAACTGCATTCTTGGCATTCTTGTATGGTAGGCATGAGGTAGCTGATTCCCAAAGAAATCAAGAGGATGCCCTGATTCTGTCAACCTTACACCTTGGCTTATTGGTCTGCTTTTCTTTGGTTGAGAAAATAAGAATTCTTATATCCAAATTTCTCCCACCTCGTTGACTGAGGTCCTTTCGTCTATCTGATGATCATCCACTGGGGGCTCTAAGCAAGTTCACATATTTAGCTCAGGATGAAGTCTGGGTCTTGCAGGGAGAAGCCCTGCTCAGATACATTGTAATTGGGTGGATGTTAGTGACTGAATAAGATGCTGCTGGTGATATTGTAAAAAGATTTCTACATCTTTAAAGAATTCCATGTAACTGAAGAGACCTCAAGAACCCAAAACCACATGTGCCTCAGACTCTCCACCTTTCCTAATTGTTATTTTGGGTGAAGCTGTCTAAGGAGAAATCTTACTTATCACGGCTGAACTTCAAAAAGGGTTTTGTTTGTGGGGAGTAGCTAAGGGCCCCATATCTAAATTGAAAAAAAGGAAACCTAACCAAGTGTAGTAGAGCATCCTAAATGTCTAGATACTGTTGCAAGGGTATGTTTGCCCTGGGAAAAGAAGGTGTTCTTGTAGAAAGGCCTTCTGTGCCCCTCTGAAGTTTTGCTGAGTAGAGCCAGGCAGCCCACCTAGGCGTTAGACCAGGAAGTCTGGTTCATGTTGCAGCAATAAATGAAACTCGGGAAGTCTCCACCCACCTCTCCTCTATCTTACCAGACTGCATCTGGACTGAGAGCTTCTCCCAGGTTGTGACCAATTGGAGGAGCTAAGAAAAGTTCCTGTGTGAACAGCAGAGCAGTAACCAACTATAATATTCAGTTGAGGAGGCTCGGGGAGGCTTGCTCTGAAGGCCGCTGTTGCGAATCAATATAAACAGAACAGATATCTTGCCGATCAAGAGAAGGGAATGATGATATTGGGTATGGGGAAGAGTTGAAGGACATATGAATTCCCTTTTACCTGGACACGTGGCTTTTAATTACTTCTAAACCCAGAATAGATTTTCAAAGGCTGGCTGACTCTTCGTCTGTCCTATAATTAAAGTGAGATGGAATCTTAGCCAGTTTAATTAATCACATTTTCAACAAAGATTTGACATTTACCTGCTGCCATGCAGCAGGCTTCCAGCGAGCTGGAATGTGGTAACAGAAAAGCACCTCACATTCTGTAATGGCGTAAACGAATGCAGACAGATTGTAAAAGATATATATATATATATGTTTTTAATAGACTTACAGAACCACCGTTCCCGCGTAGACCAGGAAAGCAGAAGCAGCGGGCGGCTGGGAGCAAGCTCGCCAAATATATAAGCAAACATCAGCCCGAGGCGAACACGCCCCCTAAGGGGCGGGACTTATCCCTACAACATTCTGGCTGGGCTAGTCAAGGGATGGTAGTCCAGTGGCAGGGGCCCTGTACTCCCCAACTCAAGTATCTAATACTGGACTGGGCTGTGTGTTTCTGACCTGTAGTCCACAGCTCCACCTTCACCCTACACGACAAAGGACACTAATTCCCAACTTCCTACCCAACCCAGCCTCGGCCACTCTGTCCTGACTCCGGTACTCCCACTGGCACACTTCTTGCCTGTAATAGAAATGTAGTAGGCTATATGAATTCAGTTTTAATTATAATTTTGTCAAGCTTATTATTTGTATTTTTGCATTATTTGGAAAGTTAATTGCATTTAAATTCCAATGGATAGCCCCTATTATTTCATTAAATTGATGCTTTGTAGGAAAAATTTCCCTATAATAACCCATAATTGGGATTACTGATTTACTGCTGAGAGTCAGACAAAGTGTTTTTAATAACAGTAAATCATTAATGCTGTTAGTACAGAATTAGACTTTCCCTGTGAGAATGAAAACTTCTATAAGAAAATTAAGCACTGGGCATTTGTTACTAATATTACGTTACTTGTTTGTTTTATCATTACACTATTCTAAATGGTAAAGGGGCAGCTTTTATAGTTCCAACTTTAAAATCAATCTGGATGCTGGAAAGTGCACTTAAGACCCTAGCTTGGGTTATTTGTCACTTTTTGGTATGAGAACACCTAATATTTTGTTAGATATATTTGTAGGCACAGACATTTAACAAATTTGAGGACTTAAAAATTAATCTGTAGCCTCAAAGTCACATTTTTTTTAGCTAAGTCAACAATTAAAAGCTTTCCTTGATACTTAAAAATGCCATATAGTGACTAGTTTTAACTTGCTCTTGGGGGAGCTTTTCTCTGGGATCTCTCCTTATTGTAATAGGACCTTAATGAATGTAACACACGGGTGAAAAGGGAGTATTCTAACTGAACTTGCCACTAACTAGCATTGACTTAAACTGGCAATCTCTTCAGATTAGTACAGTGCTTTAGGATTCTGTAGAATGTAGGTCATTTTGTTTACTGTTATATAGTGTGAACTTGAAAAAAGGTAATTCTGAACTGGGCATTTTTTAAGAACATAAATGTTCAGCCAAAAACCAAAGAGCAAAAGCAAACTTGATGCTTTAGATAACTTTACTGTGAACTAAACAATCTCAAAATGTGATTGTGTCTCCATCAGCTTGTATACTGTGTATAAGAATATATGCATTTCTTTTGTAGCCACGCCATGAATATTTTAATGTCCCTGTGTACTAAATGACTGCTCATCGACTATGCAGAATTTCAGAGGAAATAGAGAACTGATATACTTATGAAAGAAAATGTCCTCAGCTTGGTGACTAATTCTCCTGTAAAAAGATAAAAAGCATCTTAGAGCTAGTACCTTTGTGATTGTATTATTTCTGTGCACATTCCTAATTTCATTTTCATTCTGTATATGATATTGATATGTAGTTTATTTCTGTCTACCACTGTTTCTTCTTGACAAAATATGACTTGTGAATATTTTAATATCCTAAACACATACAAGTTTTCATTAGTAAACCATCTGTGATTAATCTTATGAGAGTATAACAGAAAGGCTGGGCAATCACAAATGTTTACCAAAGAAAATACAGTTAAGAACTCATGCAAAATTAGCAGCACCACAGTATTTAGTCCATTGTTGAAGAAAACCAAGCTTTATTTAACACTAAGATTATCTTACGGTTTGTATGAGCTAATATGTTTGACTATCACATGAAAGTGTATGTTGAAGCAATAAAAGAAAGAAAAGATCAGTTACAATTATATAAGGCCTAAGGCTAAAACATTTATATGTTGAACCACATTTATGCAGTGTCAAACAGTCCCCTTAAGAACTATCGGAAAGCTGTGTCACAGTCTCCTGAAATGTCTGTTGCTCAGTAACAACACTTTTGAAGCAGTAACACTGAGCCTACTTATATGATACAAAAATTCTTATATTCATTTTCAATATCCAAATATATTTATTTTATTAGTTAATGGCTTCCTAATTAATATATTAAGCCTTTTAAACACTCAGTGCTGTGTTAACTATAGTTGTATATTTTTGAAATATTAAAAATTTTTAATAACACTTAGCATATTTTATTATAAAAACTACCAGGTAACTCACTGTTTAGAGTTTAAAGCCTAAGTAAATTATCATTAAACAATAACTTCAGAGGCATGGTAGTGTATACCTGTCATCCTAGCATTTGGGAGGCTGAGGCAATAGGAAGATGAATCTACCTAGAGGGTCCTTGTCTCAAAAGAAAAATTAAATATGCCAAAAAAACTACCCAAACAAGTTTCCCACTAAAGGATCTGTGAAAACGTTATAGGAAATGTAGTTATTAGGCAGCTGTATAGATGAACTATCTCCATTACCATCTGAAGCATCATATCACAAAACATTGGTCTTTCATTTCCATTTTTCCCATCCTCCCACCCTACATGTTGTTCATCTGATTTTAATGTTGCATAAATATGCATTGTCTCATGCCTGTTTGTTTTGGATGCTGTGTGCTGAGCTGTAACAAAATGTTGCGCTTTTGGGGGTGGGGTATCTGTAATACAGCTGCTTGCTTTAAATTAGCAGATTCTGAATAGCTTTACCTGCATGTCTAAAATAAAGTATTGCATGTAAAAAAAAAAAAAAAAAAGAAACCTAACAATGAAACGGTTGTCGGCCTCATCTTCTACGTGGTGCTCGAGGTTCAGATCAACCATAGCTTCTGGTTCGCACACACTGGCTGCAAGCCTCCTGCTCTGGTATGCCAGTTCCAAGCACTGACGTCTGCACCCTAGTGCTGCGTCGCGTCTAACCAGGAGAGGACTCCCTGTGCGTCACTACTGCTGTATCTACCACTGTACCCGTGCTGAGAAGCGGTCATGTCCACCTTTCTTCCCGTGCACAGCCGGCCATCCTTTGCCTGCCAATTCCATCAGGGAAGATGTCTGTCTGCCACACTCCACAAACACACCATTTAGTTCTACAGGGCTTAAGTTCATGGGGAGAGCCTGCCTTTCAGAACTCCGGATAACCAGAGCTTTTGGACCTGGTTGTGGGAGCAGTCACACAGGAATGATGGAGAAGCAGAAACCACAGGTCTGATTCCTATGCTTGCACATAGTCTGGTTGGTTAGAACCAGCTTGAGGCTGAACTCTAAGTTGGGCCATTTGTGAACTATTTTTTCACCATGTCCATTTACTATGGCTACTGCTTTGGCATCGTTTAGTAGCATAAGAACCATCAGTCTTCGCTTGAAAGATAATTTACTAAAAAGTAAAAGTTATTACCATTGGTGAGAAACTTTCTGTCGGTCATTTAAGAGATAAGACCCACAAGCGGAAGCATCCCCAGCTGCTTCTTCATTCAGTAATTTAGGACACGGGGGGTCAGGGGTGTGGGCGTCTGCAAGGGAGTGTGGGTGGAGACAGTGTCCCGGAGGGCTGGGAACCTAATCAAAGGCACAGACAGTCTGGGGGGAACTTCTCCGTGTTGAAGAAATTCAAATTCTTCAGGCGCTTTCATCTCCTGGGGAGATCAGACACGGATTCATAAAGCAGATAAAGGAGTCCTGGACAGTGACACAAATGGATGCGAATCAAAACTACATTAGTGTGACTGTAAATTTCGGATCGGCCTGGAATGGAGATATAAAAGAGAGATGAAAGCTTGCTGGAAGCAGACTTCTCTCAAGATCACGAGAATGGGGCCTCTTTGCAGTCTGCACTGCCATAGCCACCAAAAAGAAGGAAAAGCGTGGGGGCAAATCCGAGGTCTGTGACAAGCTGCCAGGCTGTCATTAACATTCCCCTGACCACTCAGTAGCCTGCATTTGAAGGTCTTGCCTGACCAAACACGTTTTCTCTGTAATGAAATATTGAACCGATCCTTGAAATAAAGACCCCGTGACTCTGCTTGGAGCCGCACTGCAACATGGAACGTGCTTATCTCTGCTTGTGGGCATAGCCCCACTGAGTCCATTTTCTTCCTGAAATGTCAGCCAAGATATGGATGGAAAGGACTTCCTTAAGAACTGACAGCCCACCTGCATTGTTTACCTAAGCTGAGTAAAGAGGTAGCAGTGTTATAAACAATAGCTGATTCCGTGCTAAAACAGGTACCAGAAATGGGGCTGGTTGTTCTTGTTCCTGATAGGTCTTTGTTAGTTATTCACGTGTGGATGGTATGTGTACTTTCAATGAATTTGCCTTTTATTTAAGAAATAGAAACACTAACTTTTTCTACTTGTTTGAACTTTAGAAAGGATATTCTCTTCATTACATACTGATGTCAACAAATGCACACCAAGTCTCCTACAGCAACCATTTGGAAATCTGTCTTGTGTTCACATTTAACATACTGACGGTGGTAAAGTAGTTCAAATCTATGAAACAGCATGATTCGGGACTCAGAACCCCTCAGCTGCCATCCGCTCCTCGGGGATCTGTCATTAAGTCTCTATAATTTATTCCGGGTGTGCAGCCTTAGAATTAAAGTGTTTGTTAAAGGGCCTACATTGTGACCAGCATTGCTGGGGATATTAGTTACTCCCTCATCCAGCTATTAATTTGGTTTCCAAGAGGTCATATCTACATCCTAAGAGTTCAAGTGAAGTCTGTGCCGGTAAGACTGTGTTTGCTGGGATGTGTGTAACACTAGGAGTCAGTGTCCCAGAGGACTGTAGCGCAGAACATCCTCCCCAAGAACAACAATGTTCTAGAGGACTGTAGCGGAGAACATCCTCCCCAAGAACAGCTAGCTTCCTGAAGTCGCCAGAAGAACTATTTGAGGAAAGCATGCTTTGCTCATCTTGGCCAAAAAGCTGAGAAGCAATGAGGAAGACTTGTTAGGATGCATTTTTGGTGGTATTTTTTTTTCATCAAGATGGACTTTATTCTATCTATTAGAAATGACTTCTGCTCCAAATAACAAGAGAAACCATGGCTCAAGCTTCCATCAAATTCCCTTTCATCCTTTGCCTTTCATTCCTGCACGGAATTGCATCCATGCTAAACTGTCCCACAGGTGTCGTCTCCCCCCCCCCCATCGCTTCCCACCACGGCTAAGCTGTTTGTGGTGAAATCTGTCTCTCTTTCATTCACGGAACCCTGTTTGTGCCACGGCGGATCCTGGACTTGGGGATCCTGGATCTGGACCTGCTGCCGCCCACTTCCAACTCTCGGCCTGTTTGCAGGATAATGGATAAGATCCCCTTCTCCTGGCCAGCTTTCCTCCGGCACTTCCCACAAGCAAGGTTCTCATGCTCTTCCCTACCCCGGCACTCACGGAGGGGTGCATTCATTTCTCAGTCCCAGTGTCCCCCAGCTCTATGGATCCTTTTAGGGATACGCTTTCCCTCTTGGCCTAGTGCCTCTTGGGCTGCTGCCCTTTCTCGGCCCCCATTATCTTGTGGACGAATGGATTAACAGCCTGAGCCAATTATTTATTTTTCTGCCTCACCCGTGGGAAACAGGCTGACAAAACCACATGCATTTCTAACTTCTACCAGCGGTTGGTTCAATATAAAGAGTTACAGCACGTGGACAACCACGCCTGCGCCAGTTTGTTTGAATTTAATAATGGGAGGAGCCACAGACTAGTGAGGTTCTGCCCCTAGCCAAAGGGTTCCGGCATCAGGTTCCCCACACGACCTGCTGTAAGCTTTTAAAAACTACCTTTAGGCTCTGTTACATTTGGTGTGTTTGCGAGATGGTTCACCTTGGCAGGGCATCCATTACACCAGAGCTCTGCTCATTGTATCTCACTCCAGACTAAAAAAGCATGTGTACTTTTAAATGTCTCACAACATGCTGTATATGTGATCCAGCCCTGCTTTAAAATATATTAAGCTCTTCTCCACTATTGTCAGTTTTACTGTTACGCTCCTATTGCAAACAGTTTTCTCTTCTTTGTCTTTCACAATAAATCTCACCTGTTAAATTAAAAGCCAGCGCAGTCAAGCTTGGACCCAGCTCTCCAGGCAGACCCTATACTGTAGTTATAACTTATCTATACCTGATAAACAGCCCTCAACTGCTCAGGGATCTAGGGAATATGGCATTTAAATGTTTAATTATTAAAAGACTTGTTGTAACAGATAGACAGGTTGGTTCCTAGCAGCAACACCCCATTTCTTCCAAAGAAGACGGAAGACAGATGGGCACAGAACAGCATCCACCTGCAATGGGCTTCATCAAGTGAAAGCACTAACCACTTGGAAAAACTGCCTTTCATCTAAACTCCTAAAGATCTCCAGACAGTGGACAGAATTGACTGGAAGTGATGGCCTAGCTGCTCAGGGCAAGGTAGGCTTGCTTCCTACAGAATTAACCCACAGGATCTTCTAAAGCTTGCAAGCCCTGCGTTAACAGAAGACAAGTAAGGGCCTGAAAACCCCTGCCCTCCACAATCACGGAGGACCCTCAGGAGTGGCTCTAGGTAGCCAACCAAGTAACTTCTCTGTCATTTTGTAAGTCAATAACTCAAGTAAAATTTTATCCTTCTCAAAGAGCTCTGACGCAATTGACAACTGAGAGCTTTTGCCAGTATAAAAAGGACAACCTCACTAAACAAATTTCAGCATAACTTTTTACCATGTTCTAAATAAAAGGTGTCTTAAGGTTTACAAATGCAAGTTATTGAGGTGTATACCTGCAAGTTATAAAGGTCTGAAGACAAATGCAGGTTATCAGACTTCTCTCTCATTATGCTGTTGTTCATAGTCTTAACATTGTCAATAAAATGCTGATAGCTATCAATCTAACTCTGGCAGAGTACTATACTGCAAGACCAAGATTTGGAATTCTCTTTGGTCATTTTCCAAAGATATTTTTCATTGTGCAAAAACATCTGTTACAGTCATTCTGGCATAAATATATTGTTGTTAATACAATGTATATGTCTAAAATTTATGTTTTATAAACTCAAAGAATTCTTGGGAGTTCCAGGGAGCTGAACTAAAGGATTCACCTTAAACAGGTCAGATACACCCCTCTCTCAATTCCCTTGTCCTGACATGGTCCTTTTCAATCACCAGGACTTAAAGAAAAATTTTTTTCTTCCTAAACTTAACCTTGTCCTCTGCCCTGCCAACACCTTGCCAGATCCAGTTTCACACCACAAATCCTGGACAGGAATGAAGCAACCAGCTACCCTAGGGTGTGGCCAACACCCAGCTTCCCCAGGTCCCCCAAGGTGCCAACATCCCCAAACCAGCAGAAAGCAGTCTTGAGAACTTTATGGCCCATCCCCTTAACCTGCCATGCCTAACTTACCACATTTTTTATTATAAGAGAAAGATAGTAATGTCATACTTCTGCTGGCCTTCCCTGTCACCTGGGTACCCTGTCCCTTTAAGAAACAAGCTTTGTCCACCTCAGTTTCCCCCTTCTCACTGAGGCAAGCTGATCTCCTCTCCTCTCTCCTCCTCCTCTGCCCCCCCCTCTCTCCATCCTTCTTCTGAAGAGGCAACCATTGCTTCTCTCTACCCCCTTTCCCTGTTCTCTCTCTCTTCTCTCTCTGTCTGTCTACCTCTTCTCTCCATAATCCCCTTATCCTTATATCCTTCCCAATACCCACCAAATAAACTCTATACCCAAGCTCTCTCCACATGGCATATCTGTCTGTCTCCCACCCGCCAGTGTCTCCCACCCACCAAGGGACCTGCCAGGGTCACATTGCCGTAAATCTTTCAGTAGGTTTGTTTGACCTAGAGTTAGTTTGGTGAGAAACGTGCTGTCTATGAAGCTCAGTAAAAAGGCAGGCTATAAAACACAGTCTATTTGCATAGGTATTATGGGGTTGGTAAATTCCTTTGCAGTTATATTTATGTTTTAATTATACACTTGGTACATAATGAGTATTTTGTGTAGGAAGTATTTATGTAGTTCAACGTTGTCACCATGAAAATCTCTCTAGAAACACCAACAGCCATCGGAAAAGGGCCAACCAGTTGACAAAACAGACCTAAGAGGAAGATTTGCTGAGTGTTATAATATCAAGTTTAATAGGTAGTTCCTTTCCCGCTACACATTTTCCTTAGTATTTAAACAAATGTTTAGACCTGTCCATCTAAGTCAAACACCACTGTTATAAGAACTATTTAGAATTCTATGAGCTTTCTGTATTTCTCAAGCCATATCTTATAAAGTCTCAAGTTACTCTGCAATCCTGTCCTGTGTGTGCCTAACTTGTCATCAGTGTTGATCCAGGCCTAGTTCGAGTGTGTCTTACAGACCACACGCAGAAACAGGAAGGGAATCTGTTTAACCTGCTGCCGGATCCTTGTAACCTTACTCTTCTGTTTAGACGTTCCTGACGCACTATGCCCGGCAGACTCTCATGGTGAGCTCTGCAGTGTGCTGGGCCACGGTCATGGCAAATGTTCTCGGCTCATACGTTTAGCAACCGAGACTTCACCTACTGGAAATAGAGGTAGAGGTCAAATGAATGAGGCCCAACTTCAGCCATTCTCCATGACACTGGTCCTTTAGAAGGGGTGCTGGTGAGAAGCACAAGGCCTGAGGACTTCAGAGTTGTCAGGTATCAGCAGTTTGGCTGCTCAAGATTAAACATGATGTGTCCGAATGCCCTTCAAATTTCTGGTTGACTGGTTCCACTGGGTCTTCCTGAAAAGAAGAACCCCCTTCCATAGGGAGGAGTTACTGCCTCCATCTTGGATTCTATCGCCTGTACTGGATACCATAGAACTCATGAAAATACCTCAGACTTTCTCCCTGACTTCTGAGAAATCCAATTCATGTATTAAGATAGAAGATTTCTTCTGGGGAGTAAAAAAGGCTTGTTCTATTTGCTCTAAACGGTTGGAACACAAGCACCATAGAATGTACAGAAACGAGGGGCAAGTTTTCCTGGAGGTATGGGAATTGAGCCTGAGGAACAGGAGCCTTGGACAATAGACACAGGAGCTGTGGACATCACAGTGAAAACAGATAGTCCTCAAAGGTTCTAGAAATCTATCCCAGTCACAGGGGAAACGGAGGCTGTCAGCTAGGCTGGCATGAGGCACAGGGCTGGTTCCCTCCATCCGGGAGCAAAGAAATCCCCAGTGATCTGAGACCCGTTGCCCTCTATAGGAATACAAAAACAAACAAACAAACAAACAAACTGGAAGTGGTGTAATGGAGTATTAGGTTGCTAATTCCACAAATTTCTCTAAATATGACTTGATCTACCTAGGAGAAATGCACCACTTTTACTGTTGGGTAGAGGCCTACTCAGATTTAAGAGCATTTATGTTCATTGCAATACAGTGCTTTTCCTTGCAGGTGAAAAGTCAGCCCCTTGTGAGATCGGAGCAGTTACAGGAAACGGAAGTCGTCTGACGTGTTTATTACCAAGCTTCCTGTTGGTAAGGCTTGTCCAAAGGTAAGATGAGTCAGAGCAAAACAGATCTTTATTTCTCCATACATTTAATGGACTGCTGGGTTTTGTTGCAGAATATCAAACTGGGATCTGAAGAAGGTGGGGAGAAAAGAGTAGAAGGTCAGAAATTGCGCTCTGACATATCATGTCAGTGAATGCAGACTTGTTCTCTCTATACTGCTGCGCTGTAAACTGTGTTAAACTATCCACTGGACATATGCGGATTCTGATTTTGTAAAGGAACCAATAGGTTCTTTCTTTAAAATAGTGGCAGGATGTTATTGGTTGAGGGTGAAATGCTTGTGTGTCTTGTTTAATCTCCACAGAGTAGATTTGTTTGAGGAGGTTTTGAATGTATCCGGCACCTAGGAGCCGAGCCTGAGAGAGCAACAAGCGTGGAGCTGGGCTTGGGGAGCGGCTGGACCCTGCGCCTGCCGAAATGCACTTGACTGTTCAGTGCTTTGGGTTCATTCCGAGGGAATGAGATGGAAAAATATTTCAGGTTCCCACAGAAGAGGTTTCCAGGATGTAAATGACAGCCAGGATGGCCTGGGGTCCCACAGCTAATGTCAGCAGCGCTGCAGGCTATGAGCAGGGCCGTGGGTGGAGGGGCCAGGACCACTTCCAAATGAGTTATCGGAGCTGACACAGGGTTTGGATGACAGTAGACACTTGGAATGGGAAAGCGGGGAATTTTCGGCAAAGTGGTCATATTATTATAATATCTAACTTACTAAAATACATCTTGATAAGTGGGATACATAGGATCCCTCAAGAGCCTCTCTTCTATGATCAGCCGCTCCTTTTCAATTATTATGAACAATGAGTGACTGTGTCTTGCCTGCTTCTTCTCTCCTCCTTCCTCAAGTACTCATATTCTCCAATTTCTTCACAAATATGAGTAACACTATGGGAAAAAAATTCCCTCCCTGAGCAGGAAGCTTCTAGGCAAGTTTTCTTCAGACTGTCTCCATGTGGTTTTCTGGTATACCATGTGGTTTCGTGTTAATACCATCATTACCACAGGGCCATGCATATGCCTTGCCGTTGGTTTGCTTCGTAGCACTGTAGATTAGAAGTGACCTTGTCTTTTGATAACAGCAGTATTTAGGCTTCATATAGAAAACTGGCTGATGGAAACCAGAAAACCCAGCACCACTAATAGACACTCTTGTTTTCACTTGAGTTTAGTCCTTTTGTACTGAGAAATTTCTTCAGCTGTAAGAAAAAAAAACACCCAATAAGAACTTCGTTATCACTTGTAATGCATCTCCTGATGATGAAGGTCCATGATAGCTTGGTTGTCTGGGTCCTTCCTGTCTTCTGGACAGCATCTTTTCAGCATCTCTTAGCTCTTCATCTGGAGCTGTCTCATGCCACACCAACTCCAGTGTCGTCTTGTGACGTGACATATGTCATTATGCCGGATGGGAGCTACGTGTCCTATGGGACTAGGCTCCCTGGAGGTCAATGGCAGACAGCCCAGTATTGGCAGCCCTTGGGACATAGAAAAGTTTCTCGATTATCTGGCTATGCGGGATATGGGCTTTGCACAATCTCTTTTATAATAACAATATTCTATATATCTACAAGACAAGGATTATCTCTTCAGGAACAGCTCTGGGATAAGGAAGCACAGTATGGGAATGTATAAAACTACAGCAGAACCTTTGTCATACACAGGGTGTATGATGAGCAAGGGAATAGATGGGTTAATGTTGATGGACAAAACTGTTATATTATACTTTGAACTTTATGAATAGGCGTGCTAGATCCCAACCCCCATGATGTCTGCTGCATAAGAAGTACAAAAAAGTATATTTCAACAGGTACAGAGAACTGATTAAGTATATTTGGTCACTAGATGAAATAAAGGGTTAGGAAGAGGAAGGGCCATGATAGCGATAATGAGACAGAAACTTTCTATTCATAAGATGAAACCACTTGTCTGAGGTTTACATTCCCAAGGACAAGATTTCCTCTTCTAAGGATGCTTTATGTCTAACACGTGTTCCTGATAATATACTTTTCTTAAATATTGCTGATGTGACTAAAAGGAGCTTTCATACTGTGCCAACCAATGACACATGACCTTCTGATTTGTTCTTTGTTTGAATACTTTATAATGAAAACATGAAATCAGTAAAACCGCAGCAGATTCCAACCACTCTCTTGTGTGTTGTGTCTGTCTGTCATTCACCGAACTTGTGCCTTCCTGTTACCAAGACTCTTCTTCTCCCATGGTCTGAGTGGCTCCTCTGAGCCGGTCTGTGGTAGTCTCACCCATGACCACAGGTGATGGCTGCTCCCCAGCGCATCCTCTCTCTTCTGTGTCCGGGGGATGGAACTGCCAATGTCTTCCACTTACCTTTTTAAAAGATACACTTTATTGATTAATCACGAGTATGTGTGTGTGTCTAAGAATGGGTATAGGTACATGCACGCTCCTGGGCATGAGATCAGAAGAGGACACAAGGTCCCACAGAGGTGGAGTTACAGGTGCTTGGGAGTTTTTGACTTTGATTCTGGGAACTGAGTTCTTGGAAGAGCAACAAGCCCTCATTGAGCTTCACTGCTTCTACTTCCTGTTTCTTATAACGGAGAATCTTTTCCAGAACCTCCCTACTTGTGGTAGCCTCCTGACATGGTTTTGGCCAGAACTGTGTCAGTGGTTCAAGGAGAAAGGAAGGATTCTCCAGGGAAACAGATGCGGTAAGACGGGTTTATATAGAAACAGTCTAGCTCATGGTTTTCAACTTAAGATTCTTTTGGAGTTAATGTTAGCATAAAGATGGTATTTTTAAATTATATTCTACTTATTTATGCTTGTGTGCCCACACATGTGTGCTGAGGCCAAGACATCTTGTTGGAGTCTTTTACCATGGACCTTGTTCTCTTCTTTTAACATTTAGCTTCTGGGCCTTAAGCTCGGGTCATCAGATGTGGTGGGAAGCGGCTTGACCCATTGAGCAATCTCACCAGCCCCGGTAGAAACCAATCTTCATCTTTTAGCTGGTGGAGTTCTGGGAATGCTGTGGGATACTCTCTGGTGAGGCTGAGCAGCAGCCTAAGTCACGTGATCAAGCTTCTTCCTCACCTTGCGGTCATGCCTTGGAGCATTCTTCAGGTCCAGTGAACTTGCAGCTGTGTATGCTAACGGAGAGTCACCATGAAGCCGTTCTGCTATTCATGATCTGCGGGACTGTAAAATGATAGGAGATGTGCCGTATTTGACTGTAGAACAGGCTCTGAGTCTACTGTAAGCTAATGTCAGTGGTCACCTGAGCACACAGTAAACTGTTTTCTGTTGTTTTCCATGACTCATCTCAGAAGGCTGGATGTGCTATTTTCGATTTGTAGCATCAGGTCACATTTTTGCTTTTTACTCTTTGAGGGAATCCACCACCCAGCTCCCAAATAAATCACACTCATGTAAGCTCAGCATTACTTACGAATATCCTGCGTTACACTGCCTTATTTCTAGGCAGCTATTCTTAACTTATATTATTCCAGCTATCTTTTGCCTCTGGGCTTTTACCTTTTTCTATTTCTGTATATTGATTTTTCCCTTCTTATTCCATATCTGCTGTGTAACTGGGTGGCTGACCCCTGGAATCCTCCTCCTTATCTTGTTCCTTGATCTCTCTTTTTCTCCTTCTGTTTATTCTCTCTGCCTACCAGTCCTGCCTATCTTTTCTTCTGCCTAGCTATTGGCTGTTCAGCCCTTTGTTCCACAGGCAAAGTAACACAGCTTCACAGTGTTAAGCAAATGCCACATAAAAGAATGCAACACATCTTTCCATCATTAAACAAATGTTCCACAGGATAAACAAATTAAACACATCTTAAACTAATATTCTAAAATATATACATGCCGGGCGGTGTTGGCGCCCGCCTTTAATCCCAGCACTCGGGAGGCAGAGGCAGGCGGATCTCTGTGAGTTCGAGACCAGCCTGGTCTACAGAGCTAGTTCCAGGACA
>NC_022035.1:4263267-4263948 GCF_000317375.1 Microtus ochrogaster | reverse complement strand
TCCAGGTTCAGTAAGTTGAGCATCCAAACCGCCCAGGCCCCCCCAAAGCCAGCACGTGTAGTAGGATCAAAAACCCATTGCCATTGTTCTTGAGTCCAGCTGCTATCCAGGAGGAAACTAGCAAAAGCTCTCTACTTTTAAAGGCTTGTGAGCTCACGCGACTCAGCCCGGAAGCTAAGATTGCCTGTGCTTTATCACCTAGCAGGATCACAGAAGTGCTGTGTGTTATCATGCTCAAAGGTTCTTCAGAGTAGGATAAAGACATCTCTGGGGGTGATTTTAGATACCCTGCCTGTTATAACTCCACATGTTCTCTCCTGTTGAGTATCAGTTCCCTAGTGGCTCTCACGGATGCTGTCGTCCTTCGGTGACACGTACTACCTACCATGTCTTTTATTGCAGCTCCATGTCAGGACAATTTATATACCCTATTAAGCAAACACCAGGGTAAGGATGATGTCAAAGCATATATATCTTCCAGCTGCCCAGAGCAGCTTTTCATGAGTGCTCCGGCCGGCATTGCTTTTCCTGCTTTAATCACCACCCTGGAAAACAGTTTAGGGATTAGAATAAAAACACAAAGAACGGCCGGGCGGTGGTGGCGCACGCCTTTAATCCCAGCACTCGGGAGGCAGAGGCAGGCGGTTCTCTGTGAGTTCGAGACCAGCCTGGTCTACAAGA
>NC_022035.1:4242227-4262807 GCF_000317375.1 Microtus ochrogaster | reverse complement strand
GTGTGTGTGTGTGTGTGTGTGTGTGTGTGTGTGTGTGTATGCTGGGACTTGAACCTAGAGCCTCACATGTGCTAGGGAGGCACTCTGCCCCTGGGATACACCTCCAGCCATCATAACCACTTTCTTACCGTGATTCCACAATAGTAAGTGGCCCAGTCTCTGCTCAAACTTGAGACACTCATCATTTGTCATCATTTGTCAGAGGTGTTGGCAGCTGGTGGCTCTTGCTGAGTACTCATAAGGGAATCAGCCTTAGCCGAAGAGAGGCATTTTGCCCATGATCTTGGTCCACTCTCCAATGACTGCTAAACGTTAGGACAAGAACAGACAGCCATGCTTCAAGCAGAACAAAAATTAACAACTGTTCATGCTGCATCCTATCTTTGAATACCAGCTCAGGCCTTGGCTTCTTCACAACCCAATCCCTCTGCCCAATCCTGCTCCATTGACCTCTCTAGAGGCAGTGAACCCCGAGAGTACCAACCCCAACCTGTGTGGGTATTCCTCTCCGGCTGGTGACAGATCCTGACAGTCTCACCAACAGATCCAGCCTTGAGGATAGATTGGGTGAAAGATACCTCCACAGTCGTTGTGCCTTTGTCTTAAAGACACATGTGTGCTTTTGAGTAAATTTTGAGAGTGAAGGGGGGAAATGACCCAGCAGTTTAAGATGTAGGAGAGATATTTGGAGAGGGAAGATTGGGAAATCCCCATCATGGACTTCAGTTTCATTCCCAGAAGATAACTAAAAAGAAGTGATGGGAAGTTAAAAAAACTTACCAGAGGTCACACAGACATCAGACCCATTTTCTTCAGTGGTGCATCAGACATACCATGTTTGGGGTACAGGTGAGAGGAGGGTGTGCTGTCAATCATATGTAGGGATACCATCTATGGCATTTATAGAATAAGAAGGGAACCATTTCAAAACTCAAATTAATAACAATGTTCCACCATCTTTGAAACAATAATTCAAGGGAGTCTTTCTTTAAAATGCATCAGCACACTCTGTATGGTCAGTGGGGGTGGACAGGACTGTAACCTGGAAAGATAGTCTTTTTTTTTTTTTTTTTTTTTTTTTTTTTTGGATTTTCAAGACAGGGTTTCTCTGTAGTTTGGTGCCTGTCCTGGAACTAGCTCTTGTAGACCAAGCTGGCCTCGAACTCACAGAGATCCGCCTGCCTCTGCCTCCCGAGTGCTGGGATTAAAGGCGTGCGCCACCACCACCCGGAGAAAGATAGTCTTGATGTTGGTCCTGGGACGTGTTGGGTCTCTGTTCTTACTCATGAAGATTGGCTCCTGGATGTCATGTAATGCACTGCCCATAAAATTCCAACTAGTAATTTTGCTTTTGTTTTAAATTCATTTCCGAGCTCTAAACTTAAGACCAGGGTGTTGGATAGTGCACAGGAATGTGATAGCCCACTTTGACATTGAGGCTGAAAGCACATCAGGCAGGCATGTGGCTTTAATATACAAACTGAAACTGATACACTTACACCGTTTATGCTTGTGTTCCACACGTAGTATCCCATGCTCTGATGATTTATTTACATGAAGTTGCCCTGGCACATTAACTGTTTCAAGGCCCTCTCTGCTATACAGCGTTAAAAGAGTCAAGCTGAGTCCCGCTGTCTAGTCCAGATGTCAAGATGGGCTTTGCTGACTGGGGTCTATCTGGGAGTAAACTGGGTTCAAGTCTTTGTCCTTCTTATCAAGGGAGAAGCTGCAGTTTCTCTGCTCTGTGGCTTTCAGTGAATTGAGGTCAGTTAAGTATGCGGCTCTGGCTCTGCAGGACACAGCTAGGGCGAGGAATGAAGGGCATTATCCTTCCGCAGCACTTGCGCCCTCAATTTAATTTTGGAGGCCACTGAAGTATAAATGCTGTGGGAATACGTGCAGGCTTAACCTCCCTCTTAGACCATAAGGTTCAGCTCACCCCTGCTTGTCTAAACTGTGAGGGAGACGTTTCTGGATTGAATACTGACCAAGGTAAGCGAGTGCTCTCCACTTTGCAAGGGTGAGGGTAGGGCCTTGCTTCACTTCATCTGCGTCTCCCAGGGCCATTCTGTGCTGAGTTCCCTGTGATTTCACTACAGAATTGGTAAACAGAGGGCAATGCAAATCTTGGGCGTCACAATCATTTCACACCGTGGCCACAGGTCGTGGGGAAGTACACATTATGGCCTCTCTAAGGTAGGCCACTGGTTTATTTTTCCCAGTCAAAGGGCTCCTGAGAAGTACGATGTTCCTGCCAAAGGTAGCACTCAACCCACAGTAAGAGAAAAATGCAAAAGCATAGCCAAAGAAATAACAGACCACAGATTGTAGCAATAAAAGATCCAGATAATGGCATCATTTACATGTATTCTATGATTGTGCTTAACATTTTTAAGGAAATAAAAATTAACATGGAGAACATTGGGCAGAGACCAAAACATATTTTTAAGGTACCCAAATGGTATTTCTATGCCTCAAAATAATTATTATTATTATTATTATTATTATTTTGGTTTTTTGAGACATGGTTTCTCTGTAGCTTTGGAGCCTATCCTAGGACTAGCTCTTGTAGCCCAGGCTGGCCTCAAACTCACAGAGATCTGCCTGCCTCTGCCTCCTGAGTGCTGGGATTAAAGGCATGCGCCATCACCACCTGGTTATGCTTCAAAATTTAAAAAACAAAACCAATAACTCAAAATGGATTTAACCATAGACAAACATTGCCAGGAAAACTCCATGACAAGTGACTGCATGGCTTTCCCTAGGGAAATGAGGGTTTTCCATCTTTGAATTGCTCTTTACCTGGCTCTAAGTGCTCAGGCTGGCATGGTATATTTGAGTTGTCTCCTTGACTTGGAGGAATCATTTCGGGGCAAGAAACTCCTGGAACTGGGACTTTCTCTCTTTCTCTATTCAACACCAGGAAGAATAAAATTCCAAAAGAAGGGGACAGTCATTTATATGAGCATAAGAATTACAACTGAAGAAGAGAGAGAAGCCAAGCAAAGGGTTGACAAGAAGGACGTTAAAGAAGCAACCCTGTAAAAAAAAAAAAAAAAAAAAAAAAAAAAAAAAAAAAAGCAACCCTGTGTATGTGAGTTGAGCAGCATTAGAATCCCTTCTTGCCCCAAGGGGTTTCTCCTGCCTGCTTCTCTGTAACGTCACCTCTCGAGTCCGTTAGTCTATCTAGTTCTTCCTGGGAGCCCCTCCTCTTGTTACTGAATGATACTGTTTATTTTCCAAGGGAATAATAACGAATATCAGTATAATCAGAATAATTCCACGAAAGACTCCACTGATGGTCTTTTCCACTTCTCTATTGGTAAACACTTTCTCCAGTTTCAAGTGTGTTCAGAGCCAGCTCAAATGCTCACACAGTCAAATGTTCTCTACGGGCAAGGAAACTGGGTATGGCATACAATTCAAAGATGCTACTCGTTGCTTACCTTGATTCAAAGCTAGAATACGAAAACAGGGTAATAATCAGAAAATAAATGCAAGAAGAGAATGTCGAGTCAAGTTGCTGGCCTAGTCACGTGTGGCAGAAAGTGGTAGAAAATGGGGGGGCATCTGTGTGGTACTTCCTGGTGGTAGAACTCTGTCCTTCATCCATGCTGTTGACCTAAGTGAAGAGTGAGATCTTAGGATGGTATCCACCCTGTTCCATTGGGTTCACATTACTGAGAGGTAGCTCTGCAGTGTCAGAAGTTCTCCAAGAGTTAACAACAGTCTGGAAGTTTCCAGGCACCAGGCGGTGGAAGAGGAGTGTGCAGAGCTCACAATGGCTCTGGAACGACCCAAGAAAGACAAGTCTTGTGGGAAGATGCTTTTAAAGTTGGTTTCATGGAATTGGGAAAAATATATGGTGGGATGGAGAGGTGCATGCAGAGAAGGGGAACTAGAGACAGAATGCCCTGATCAGAGTTGCCACCAAAACCATGCGGAAGTCACGGCCTGGGCTGCTACTGGCTTCTACTGACAAGGAAGCTTCCTTAGCAGTGATACTAATGACTGCAGACTCATGGCTGAGAAGGAGACAATGAAGGTTTCTGTGAACCCCCCACACCAGAAAGAAAGAAAGAAAGAAAGAAAGAAAGAAAGAAAGAAAGAAAGAAAGAAAGAAAGAAAGAAAGAAAGAGTGAGTCCAGACAGGAAGTTACTGAAGAGAGTCATTAAAATTGTGATAAAGATGCCGAAGTGTAGCTCTTCACAGTTGATGGCTTCTGTCAGTGGCCTTTGGGAGGGGGTGGGGAGGAGGTGAAGACTAGGTTTTCTTTAAGGGTCTGGCCACTGTGAGTTTGCCCATGCTCCAGTGAGTATATGGGCTATATGGGCAACACGAATTAGACGGTATTTTGTTCTTTTTGAGGGGAGAGGGCTGGGCACAAGGGTGGGGGTGGACCTTGGAGGAATGGGAAGTGAGTGCCATCACGGTACATTGTATAAAATTCCAAATAATTAATAAGAATATTCTGTTGGGGAAAAGAGAGCTAACTAAACACAGGGTCAGCTCTTAGAGTGACTGGAATTCATCACAACGGCCCTTGTGTGCTTTCCACAAAAAAACAGTGTTGACCTAGCTTGGCTTTTAAGGTATTAGGGGATCTGATGTATATATATTCTGTACCCCAGCCTCCTGGGTGTGATGTAGACCTATATTAAAGCTGGCAAGATAAAACAAATATTTGCTGACCTGTGGTATTTGGGTAGTTTGGGTGAACCTTGGGTCAAATTCCTGTTGAAAGTCTAAAGAGAAAGTAGCAATAATGCCTGTGACATCAACATGCCAGACCAGGGGTGGAGTTACCTTTAGTGCGTTAAAAAGAAAATGATTAGCATCCTGCCACACACTGCAGAGGAAAGCTGTGTCACTTCAAAGGAAGCTCCTACTTTTTAAAAAACTTCATTAAAAAATGATGACCTCCCGAGTGCTGCCGACAGCGCCGCCGGGCGAAGTCCCTGCTAACGGTTTCTGCAGGTTCCTCTGCCCTTCCCATACCTCCTTTCCTTCCAGCAGAAACAGGGGCGCTGAGTAATTCGGCATCAAGAATTTTAAATGCAAAGAAAGAAGAGGGCAAACTGACACGTGATTCTCAAACAGTTCCAAGCAGGGCCCTGGAGGAATTAGAGAACACATTTAGAAACCACTCTGAGAGCCTGGGATCCCTAGACTATGGGATGAATGAGAATCCAAGTAAACCAATTTCTACTGCTTACCACAGAGCAGAATTTACATAATAAACTACTAATTTGCATGACTGTGAGCCAGTTGGCTGTGTGTGATGTCCTTTGTGATTGTACACTGAAATTGAAGAGCACCGCAGTTTTCCTGTTGTCCCACTCCGTATCTTCACATACTTCCCAACACTGGGAAGACTGGATTTCCATGTTGTGAAACCGCACGCTCAGGTTAATTTTCTCGGCTTCATTCTGCATCATTCTCCCGAGTCACTCAGCATCTGGATACCGTCTTTCTATGGGGCAGGGGTGTGGGAGGACTGTCCAAGCAAGCTGTCTGGGTCTAAGCATAGACCGCATGGACTCAAGGGCTAGTCTGGTAAAACGGTGATTTCCATGCAGAAACCACCACTTACCAAGGAAACTGCTGCCACGTGTCTGCTTATACTTGCTTCTAGAGGGTAATTTCATTTCTCTTTGTAACTGATTTTCCCCTTCCACTTCTTAATTGGTGTGTGTGTGTGTGTGTGTGTGTGTGTGTGTGTGTGTGTGTGTGTGTGTGTGTCTGGGCGCGCACACACACACGTGGGATCATGTGCATATAGACGCCAGAGAACCACCTCAGGTATCATCCTCAAGAACATTCTCCACCTCTTGTCTGTCTGTCCGTCCGTCTGTCTGTCATTGGCTTGCAGCACACTAATGAGAGGTAGGCGGACTGGCTACCTCCTCAGCACTGAAATTACAAATATCCCCACCACACCCAGTGTTTTCAGTAAGTTCTAGCAGTCAGAATCAAATCCTTATACTTGTAAGACAAATCCTTTGCTATACTTTATAAATACATGGTTGTTGGGGGACCCTTCCCACAAGGGGCAGTGGCGGGTCACCCTAGGCCTCGATGGGTCCCCTGGGGCCTCAACAGGTCCTCTTGGCAGGTGAGAAAGACAGATAAGCCATGGAGAGAGAGAGAGAGAGAGAGAGAGAGAGAGAGAGAGAGAGACAGAGACAGAGAGAGAGAGACAGAGACAGAGAGAGAGAGTTTGGGTATAGAGTTTATTTAGTGGGTTATGGAGGGGAAAGGGAAGAGGGAAGAGGTCAGAAGGGGAAAAAGGGGAGGGGAGAAAGAAGGAAAGGAAGTAGTAGTTACCTCTTCAGAAGAGGGACAGGAAGAGAGAGAGAGCAGGCTGGAGAGGAGGCAGGGATCCTCTTGCCTTGGCAGAAGGGGGGGGGGGATTGGGAGCGAGTGGAGCTTGTCTCTTAAAGGGACAGGGTACCCAGGTGTCAGGAAAAGTCAGCAAAATAATAACACCTTTACTGACTGAACTATCTCCCAAAAGCTATCCATCTCCTAGAAGTTTAATATTTAAACACACACACACACACACACACACACACACACACACACACACACACACACACAATGTAAGTGAGATCAAGCCTGACTGATATAAGAGGGTGACATAGCAGAGGTTTGATCCCAAGATGTTTGCAACTCTCAGCTCAGTGAAAGCAAAGAGGAATCAGGGCTGAGCTTGACATGGCCTCATCTACCTTTGGCTGTCTCCCAAAGAAGACTTTTTCTCATAGGGAACATAAATCCAAAGTGCAGACCACAGTTTTCTGAAATAGCAGATGTTTTCACTGTTGATGTCCTGGGCTGCGCTCAGCTCTTCAGCAGGAAGGAGGGTGTAGCTAGCTATGTTGAGGCTGGAATAAGAGGACATCTTTCCATGCTCTCAGCGGTCAATTAACCCAAGATCTGAAGATGTGGTGCCTCAGCTGTCTCTGTAGTGAGACAGTTAAGCCACTTCTGGTGCCCTAGAAACAGCTGGCAAGGAAAGCCAACAGCCTGGTGCAAGATGTTTGATGACTCTCGTAAGGGAGTCTCTGGACTTTTTATTCACTCACTGGAATTGTTGGGAACATTTAACTATCCTGAGGTGGAAAAGGACTGAAATGTAAATCTATTTAGCCTTAATAATAAAAACCCAGAGTCAGATATTAGGGCGAAAGCTGAAAGAACAGAGAAGCAAAGCAGCCAGCCACCAGAGACTTCTTACCTCTGTACAATCTCAGACGAAATAGGGAGATCCTGTCCTTGCAAATCCTCACACTGAATTGGGTGGGGGGTTAGGGGGGACAGGTCCTGTCTCTACCAATCATCAGACTGAAAACGGGAGATCATGTCACTATGAATCCTCAGACTGAACAGGGGCAAGATCCTATCTCTATCCACCTTATATTTCTGTCTCCACCTCCCTAGTGCTGGGATTAAAGGTGTGAGCCTCCCATGTACTGGGATCAAATGCTTGAGATCCCAACCTCTGGGATGAAAGGTGTGAGCTACTTTTACCTGGCTCTGTTTCTCTTTAGACTGGTTCAATTTCATATTGCCAAGGGTGGCCTTGAACTCCTGATCTTCCTGCTTCCTCCTCCCAAATGCTGGGATTAAAGTTGTGTGCCACCACTGTCTGGCCTCTATGGCTAACTAGTGGCTAGTTCCACCCTTTGATCTCCAGTCAAACTTTATTTGTCAGAACACAAACAAAATATCACACAACATGGGACAAAGGTGGTTTTTCCCCAGAGGCACCCGCAGAAGATGGCATGCCATCTGTGTAGCTGTCCCTGAGAGGACAGCCTGAGAGATAGGGAGATGGCACCCTCTGTCTGGGTCCATATGGCACTGGAACCCTCTCAGGTCAACATCTGAAGAATGGCTTCTTTCAGGGATGATCCTGGAGAAAGTCCAGGGGAATGTTACGAATGTGGCCCTGTGTATATTATCTTACAAAATTATTTTCTGAGAATTGTTATGAGTCTGAAAACAATGTGGTATTACAGATGAGATGGGCAGAAAAACAGCAGAATACAGTGCTCATATGTGCTTAAAAGATAAATGTCATATACAATACTAGTGTTTAAAAATACATTTTGAAAAACTGAATAGTAAAGTCTTTTTAGTAGCCAATTTTAAAAATCTTTTCCTATTTCACTCCATGTAAGTAAATAAATTTAGAGGAGAAGGGAACATATAAATACACAAAATCAAATGCCCATGAGTAATGGAGAAAAACATGAGAATGATGTTTTTGAGAATTTCATGCATAAATTCAGTGAATTTATGTGAGTTCCACCTGTCTCCCTTCTGCTCCCACTGCCCAAGGTTCACGACCTGTTTTTCCTCTAAGAATTATTTTCATATATTGTTGCAGGAGGCCGCTTGTTTGTTTGTTCCTTGTTCCCGGCTGCACAGACTCCCGCTTGTTTGTTACCGGCTGCTCAGCCCCGAAATAACCACACAGAAACTGTATTAATTAAATCACTGCTGGGCCCGTTAGCTCTAGCTTCTTATTGGCTAACTCTTACACCTTAATTTAACCCATTTCTATTAATCTGTGAATTGCCACGTGGCTGTGGCTTACCGGGTAAAGTTCCGGCATCTGTCTCTGGGAAGGCTACAATGACTTCTCTCTGACTCTGCCTCCTTTCTCCCCGCTTAGATTTCCCCTCCTAGCTCTATTCTACCCTATCATGGGCTCAAGACAATTTCTTTATTCTTGATGCTGTATTCACAGCATACAGAGGGGAATCCCACATCAACAGATGTGTACAACCCACTGAGTCCATTCTGTGCTGCTGCAATGTACATGTGTTTAGGGCTGACCACTTGAAATTGGCAAACCTGTCAGGGGGCTCGTCCCTAGAGAGAACTGACTTTCCCTCTTCCAGCATTCTGACTGCCCACAGTTCTTCATCTGCAGGCAGAGACCTGCTTCAGCAGGATAATTCAGGTCCAAAGAGGATGTGTACAGTGAGCCAGGGTGGAGGGGTGGGGAGAAGGAGGAGACACAGGATCTGAGGGAGAATCAGGTTGACAACCAGCATCATTTAATTGAGAAAAGATTACACACCTTTTATACCGTACAGCTGCACAGAGGGTTAAATGGGAGACAAGGGGTGTGTGAGCTGGGTGTGGTTTGAGATCAGAAATTGGTGAATAGCATTGACCTTGACAGTAGGCACCAGTCATAGGTTAATGAAGGGCCACAAGTTCCTCTTACTAGGGATAAAAGAATGATGGCTTTATCAAGCAAGGCACTTTCCTTAAGCTCCCAGGGAATGGAGACCCTTATCCAAATGACTGACCCTGGAAAAAGGACTTCTGGAGAGTAGAAGTTTCTTAGTCTACTTATGGGCCTGTTCCCCTCATAATGCTCCCAAGAGGGAAGGTCCTGGTGTCTTACTCTTTTCCCATTATACTGGACCATTTTGATTTCTCTGTATTTGTTAACTGAACTCTTGCCCTTAATGGCCTCGGGATCTGGAGCTGAACTGTAGGCATTTCATCTTTGGGATCAGGTGTGCCTAGTAAATCTCCAACATTCCTGTTCTTGGTTTACTTAGGAGGGCACAATGGAATTCCTGGTTCCAAGGTAATATGGATATTTTTTTCCAAAGCATTATTTTGTTTAGAGGTTAGCATTGTACACATTTTTATCCTTTACCAAAACCTGCAAAAATTTTCTCAAAATGAAAATCAATAAAAATGAAAGGAACAAGGTGCTGGAGAAGTGTGGTTCGCAATGTCGAAATGCAAGAACTTTGTCAAGCAGTGATGGTCACGCCAATGGTTCATGCCAATCTGGGATGGTCACCTTATGGTTCATGCCAATCCGGGGCCTTGTGAAACTTCTGTCATCCCTGTTGGTACATTGACAGATTATCAGTGCTCAGGTCTTATTTAGGCAGCCATTCTGTTGAGATTCATGGCTGCAACTCCTCTGTCAGGTCTAGAAGACACTATGCCGCAGCAGGCTTCCTAGTCTTCTGGTTCTTATGATCTCTCTGCCCACCCCACCGCCGTTTGCCATCTTCCTGAGCCTTGAGTGTAGGGGATGTATTGTAGATGTACTAGCTGGGGATGGGTAGCTTATGCCCACTTGTTCTTTGCATTCTGACTAGCGGTGACTCTCTGAAGCAAAGAAGCCTCTCTGATGAGGGGTGCAGACTGCACTTACCTGTGGGTGTGTTTATAATACAGTCAGAAGTTACATTGATTTAGAAAAATACTAGCAGTTTCTCCTCTAGGGTCCATGAGTTCTACAGCCTTGGGTAGTTTTCTAGGTTTACAGTGCCAGATACAAATTTCCTCTGTGGAGTGGCTCTAAATCCCATTAGACAAATGCTCATTACCCTCAATAAATAAGCACGATGGGGGATATCTTGCATGGCTGGGCATTGTGGTGGATCATGGACTTAAATGCTGGGTGGGACTATTGATTGATTTATTTATTTTTTTTGTCTTGGCAGCTTGAATAGCACTCTCTGTTGCTATGGGAGTTAATCCTCAGGAAGGAGGTTTCCTCCAATCCCAATGTCTAGAGTGTGTGGTGACCTCAGATACAGGGTCTTACCTTCTTTCCCTCTTCTGGTCTCTATTTTCTTAACATAATTGCAAGGGTTTTTGTCTGGTGGTGTGGTATGTGGAAGTTCAGTCCACATTTTCTGGAGTAAAAAAACCTGCTTGAGGGGGTCATTGCATCTATAAGAAAAGTGTTTGTACTCGGTGGTTCCATAATTGTGGCAGAGAATAGAGTAGGGACTATATACCAGCCTCAAGACTTTTCTTAGAGTGACAGGGTCTCTCATCATCTATTTCTATGCTCAAAAAATATAATTCATATTATTTATCACACAAAATGGGAAATAAGACACAAAACCCTGTTCACACTGGGCACAACAAACCCTCTGTGTAATTTAAAAACCAGTCACTTAGTTGTTTTTCTATGAGTGCCAGCAAGGGAAGCTCACAGTAGACCCAGTTGCAGTGTGCCGAATGGCGATTGAGCAGAACTTCAGAAAGGACACGTGTCTGAGAGTCGCAAGTCGGGTTTCCAGGCTGAGCAGAGGCGGCCAGGAAGGGCAAGTCACCGCACAGCTTGTTCTGTGTAACTCCCAAGGGCTTGGGAGTCAGATGCCTCACACGGAACCCTCACCCAAGGACTGCTTCCCAGTCCTTTTGCAATAAGCACTGTTTATTTTGGGCTGCTGTGAAAACATTACTGCAAACTCTAGAGACTTAAAACGGCAGAAACTTATTTGCTCACAGTTCTGGAATTTGAATACATGAAACTAATGTGTTGGCATGGCCACATTCTCTCCGAAAGCTCTAGATCGAATTCCCGTCTCTTCTGGCATCTAGCGGCTCCTCGCATTTCTTGGCTTGTGGGATGTCATCTTCAGTCTTGACTCTCTGCCCAGATGACCTTCTCCTATCTCTTGAAGGACATCAGAATTAGCTCATCTTCAGATTCTTAGCTAATTATCTCAGTGAAAGTACTTCCAAATAAGAACACTATGGAACCACAACAGAGTTAAAGCCCAGGCTCCTTCAGCGTCAGTTTTGTTACTAACCAAATGGATCAATTAATTCCTTCACTATACAGTTTGATGGTTACAGAGAAAAAAATTTAAGGACTCAGTCAAAACAGTGTTTGGAAACTATTCTGGTACCTGCAATACTTTTACAGATGGAAGGGAAATACAGACTAAATATATTTGGATTTTATCTCTTAGTTCTACGTACAGGTCAGGTTGTCCAGGAAAAATGAAAATGCCATTCAGTGTAAAGACACTGACCTATACACGCTGTTGCCATATATGGCATGAACTGGCATCTTGATAAGCTTAGTGTCTCCGGGACTGTTTCTGGATTGTCACAATAAGTAGTTTGTACCTCTTTAATCTATAGATAACAGCAGGGGTTTGATTGTTTTTGTTTTTAATACGAAGAAGGGCTCATCCATTGTCTTCTATCTCAGTGAAACACAAAGGAAGAACTAAGCCAGGACAGATGTGATTCAAGACATGGGAATAATCCAGGGTTCCAAGGCTTAGAGGGTCAACATCAGCTACCAAGCATTTCTGTTCTCGGGGCATATGGAAGGAAGGCTGCCGAGAGAAGGTTCTTAGTCCCTGGATGATCTGACCATCGCTGGCTTCATGGTGACCCTTCCCTCCCCTGCCTGCTCTTATCCTTTTATCCTTATGGCAAGACACACAAGGAACCTCTGCCAGCTCTCAGCGCTGAGAGCTCTCCTCTTCCTGGATACCTGAGATGCTGCTCGAGGGTGTCTTGTGGCTGTTCTTCACCACTGGCAGCTATAGCACCAATGACTAAGGGACAGGAGCTCCTTTCCTCCCTGAGACAATCTCTACTATCAAAGACATATGCCAGGTTTTTGAAAAAATTCAAAACATAGCATTCCAGTCCTACTGCCGTCCTATGCACGCAGAAGGGTGAACGTACACCTTTGTGCGCATGTCTTAGTGCGTCCGTTGGGCCACACTTTCCATCCTAAATTCTCTCTTTTGCTCCATGACCTGTGTTACCTTCACATTTGCATTTTAATAGTTAACAGGCTATGTTTTTAGTTATTTGGGTAATTTTATGACTATATTTGGCATATCCTGTTCCTATTTCTTGAGGGATGCATTTCACAAAATTTCTAACTTTTGAAAGCTCAGTGGAACTAAGACCTTCCGTTTTCCATTTTTCTCACTTGTAAGTTTTGTTTTTGATTTTTAGAAACCAAGGTGTATAACCACATTCTGTTACCTTAATTTTGTATTGAAATAATTGGATAACCAGGACACACCCTTCTAGTCTTTGCCTACTTCTCTGGGTTTAAGACATGCCACCAGTTTTCATAGCCACGTTCCCTGACTTTTCTCACTTGCCTTTAAATCTGGGATCCAGTTTGACTGTGCCCAGGCACCATGAGAATGGGGTAGGTTTTGTTTTAGCACTGGGCATTGTTACAGAGAACCCTAAAGTCAGTCTGCTATTTCTCCTTCTACCCCTTCCTGCCACAGAAGTGATGACTTTGGTGTTACTTAGATCCCAGGCCACCCTCACTCTAGGTCAGTCTGCAGATCCTCAAGAACTCTATTTTAAATATATGCATAATATTAAAATAGTGTTAACTACACTTTTAGGCTGCTGGTCTATTGTTACATATGCACAGTAGACTCTGAAACTAGTTTTAGATAGTAGGATTTAGAGTTCTGTTTCTTGAATTTTAATCCTTGAGCCTTAATGTTTAATTTTTGATAAGTAGTTGATCTCATCTCTTACTAAATGCATTTACTGCTCCCCCCCCCAAAAAAAAAAAGTTGTCAGGGAGTATGTAAAGGGTAACAGTTTAATTTGGGTTATGGTGAATTTCATGATTTGTACTTTTCTGTGTTTTGAGAACACTAACAGAAAAGAGAGAAGCATTTTAAACATTTTAGAAGAAAGGATTTCTTTGACAGACATCGCCTCTTGGTCTTGACAGCTGGTATGGGCTGATGGGTTTATGAAGAGAAGTAGAACCCTCTTTCCGGGCATGTGGATTCTGGGGGCTTCGTAAGGCTAAGCTTTCTTGACAATGTGTGGCTATGGTGTGAACAGGTGAGTGCCACACTGAGTCTTCACACTTAGGGCTGGATCTAGGCAGGGTTGCTCTGCGGATGCTGCTCAAGGCATCTTTTTTATACTGGCTCTGTTTTCTCCTGTGCCTGCCGCATCTGCTCTTTCTGCTCTCCCTTCTCAAGTGCTTTCCGGTCCCTGAGATTCTCAAGTATCATCCTCAACTGAGGCATCCAATAGGGAAAGGTCCCGGTCTCTCAGCGAATTTTCACGGTGCTCCACTATCAATGGATGAAGAACCCAACGATTTTATGACTAATCACCTTCCTGTTCTTTCTTAGATTACTTAGCATGTGGGTTTCTGCCCAGTTGTTGGTAATATTTATACAAACATTCTCTTCTGCATTCTGTGGTCATCTTGAAAGGACTTACTTTATGCATGGCAGGATGTGAAATCTGGGTTAAAGAGATTACCCCAGAAGGACTTACAAACTATTCAGTAAGATCATTTGTGAAGGACAATATTGACAAACTGGCTAAGCTTGACAGCCCTGAGAGTGAGACCTGAGGTACCAATCCTCTAGTGTGTGAAGTAAGGCACATTTCTGCTGTGAGCACTAATACAGGCATTGGCTGCTCCTGTTGGTACACCAAGACCAGAAGATTTTCTCTGAGAACTCTAGCCCACCAGGACATATGCTGCACCAGGAGATGACTCTAATTTTGGCAAGAGTGAAATTTTGATGGGATATTTTACTATTAAAGTGTTTTTGATCATGTATCTTGACTTTCTAAGTACTAACGTACCAATATTATATCATAAATATAAATATGCACATACATAAAGTACAATAAAATAAAAATGGACAAATTATTTCCATCCACCACTGGACTATTTGAAGAGCAGTACTATAGAATAAGGCTGAGAAGGAAGAAATTACTTCTAACTGTGTTGGTCTAGGATGACTTTATGGGAGAGATCAGGTCCATTAAAGAAAATCCAGATAATATAGGTGGACCCTCATTGAATAGAATTTACCAGGAAAAAAATAAAACACCTCACTTAACTGACCAGTAGCTCCTTTTCTATTGTTTTGTTGTTGTTGTTGTTGTTGTTGTTTTGTTTTTTTCGAGACAGGGTTTCTCTGTGGTTTTGGAGCCTGTCCTGGAACTCCCTTTGTAGACCAGGCTGGTCTCGAACTCACAGAGATCCGCCTGCCTCTGCCTCCCGAGTGCTGGGATTACAGGCGTGCGCCACCACCGCCAGGCCTTCTATTGTTTTTTATTAAACCTTACAGTACATAGTAGTGATTAATGACCTATTTCATTGACATGTTGAAATGTTGATCCTGCTATTTCTCATCCATACAGACTGGGATAAATTACTTCATCTACAAGTAGTTTATATCTGGTACTAGGATTATGATTAAAAAGTATCACCCAGTAGAATAATACAGTGTAAAGTAGCTAGCAATACTCACTGCCCGGATGCATAATCCTAATGCGTATAACTACCTTTTCAGTTTTTTATTTTATACCTCATAGAAAATGAGTTCTCTGAGACCAACAACAAAAGAAATCATTTATCTGTTATACAGTTTGATGCTTTACTTGAAGTAGGCACTCAAACATTGGTTAAAATGTTTGATTAGGAGCTGAACTTGTGTGCAGAGTTAAATACTTGGGTATCAGTAAACTGTTGTAAGGAGGAGGGCCCACATGTTTGTCCCGGCCATCTGGCTAGCTTAGACCTGAAATAATCACACAGAAACGTATTAATTAAATCACTGCCTGGCCCATTACCTCTAGCTTCTTACTGGCTAATTCTTACCTCTTAATTTAACCCATCTCTATTAATCTGTGCATCACTGTGAGGCCGTGGCCTACCAGCAAAGTTTCAGCATGTCTATCTCTCGTGGCTCCATGGCATCTCCCTCTGACTCTGCCCTTCTTCCTCCCAGCATTCAGTTTAGTTTTTCTTGCCTACCTAAGTTCTGCCCTATCAACAGGCCAAAACAATTTATTCATTAGCCAATAAAGCAACACATAGACAGAAGGCCCTCCCACACCAGTAAACAATGTAAGTGTCAATAAACAATAAGGGAATGATATGGTAGGATCAGGCTGTAGAGGATCACAACATCTTCAAGTACACTGTGATTCAAGAGTACAATGGAAGTGGCAATGAAGCTGGGCCTGGTGTCACAAGCTTGTAATTCCAGCTATTAGGATGAGCACAAATTTATTTATTTATTTATTGATTGATTGATTGATTGGGTGGGGGCAAGCGCACAGCACAGAGCATATGTACAGGTCAGAAGACAGCATGCTGGAAACGGGTCTTTCCTTCTACCGCGTGGGGCCCAGCAGCTGACCTCAGGCTGACCCCTGGCAGCAAATGTCTTTACTGAATGAATGATCTCCCTGCCTGGTGCTACTCCCAGAGGATTGAAGAGAAGGAAGGAGAAGGCATGTGGGGTCTTGGATTCAGCTCCTTCCTGATTTGTGTGTGGCAGCTCACCCTGTCATACCACAGAAGACACAGACTGGCCCAGCATGCCACCCCCTCAGACCCTGGCTAGCGGGAAGAGGCTGGGAGGAAGTCAAACTCCAGGGACTTCTGGCTTTCCCTCTGGTGCAGGGTCCAGTTCTCTGTTAGCACAACGAGGGGCGGCAGGAGTTGAGGATGGCAGACAGGGAGACACTTGTCCCTGCAGTTGAGGTCTTAGGACCTCAGCTGGATGAGCACAAATTTAAACTCTGCCTAGACTACAGTGTGAATATTTAAAAATACAGATTATATATGAATATCCATATAATATTCATAATATACATACATCACACACACACATATTTGAGATGAGGTCTCCCTAAGTTATATCCTGGTCAACTTAGGGAGACCCCATCTCAAATTTTAAAGAGATGGTTTGGGGACAGAGTTCAATGGCAGAACTATAGGTGGCAGGTCCGAGGCTCAATCTCTACTGCCAAAACATGAGATAATACAGCAATGAAGTTGTGTGAGAAAGGATTATTTTAATACTAAAGATGGATACCATACTTGTTTACAAAGGTGTTTCTCTCCCAACTGAGGTAGATTACAGTGCATATGTAGTTTTTTTTTTCTTTATACCAAGAGATGTTTCACTTTGGGAAACAAATATTCTCCTTTTCTAGTTATTATTTGCCAATTTCCACAAATCTTTAAGATTAAACTTAACTTGCTCCATGATGTCAGAGGTCCAGGCATTTCAGAAAGATGACAAGGTGCTAATTAAAAGAAATGTATCTGAACCAATGAAACCAATACATAGGTCCTTGAAACCACTGAGTGTAAGGTGAACTGGATTTCAAATCTGCTTTTTTTGAGTCATTGCACACATTCCTTCCCAATGCCTCCTGTCTATACTCCTCAGTCTGCCTTAGACTAAATCAGGTACAAGGCCCTCAGTAAGAACCAGGAGACAACCGTGGTCTTCTTGCTACCCTTCCATTATGTCTGAAGGAGCTAGCCATGCTTCCTTTCAGCTGGGAAACAGCTGCTTCTCAAATGAACAGGACTTGAAGTTTTGGGTGTCAGAGAGTGCTGGCAGTGCCGAGACATCTGTTACACAACACCAATCATTATTTTCCATTGTGATGTGAACGTCACCTCCAGCAAACCGGAGAATATTCTGCCTCATTGTTTCAAACAAGTGGGCAAGGATGTCTGATGTGTTCCTTAGAGCGCCTTTAAAGAGCGCCAGTCAACATCTCAAGCGCCCGTTTGGCCAAAGAAGATGGTATCAACCGTAGTTTTGAATTAAGTTTATCTTACTGGGTAGTAAGAACTTAAGTATACACATATACATATATTCACTAAGTGGGTTTTAGAAACATTTCTGTAGGGAAGAAAAAACCCTCTGGATCATGTTATCATGTATTCTCAGTGACAGATAGCGAAGTTGCTTAATTACATTTCTCATTTAACTACCTAATCAGACATAATTTCAGAACTGATTTTCAAAATATTCCTGCTGATAAGAAATGGGAAGAAGTTATAATGTTAGTAATGAGAAGACAACTGGGGTGCCAGTGGAGATGTGGGGGGGAGGGGGGTTGAAGAAGCAGAAATCAAAAGGCAAAGGGCAGGGAAATTCAACTAGACAAACAGGTTTCTAAAAGTTACTCTGTAAGCCAGAAGTCACCTCTGGTCAATTATTCTAAACACATACTTTCACCTCACTGAGAAAGCTGTTTAAATTCAGCGGGGAAGAAGCCAGAGTTTTAATATTTTCAAGAGAAATGGAATTATTAAAAACAACCATAACCATACTCGCAGTGGTTTAAATGAGAACGGCCTCCGTGGCTCCTACGTCCGAATACTTGGTTCCCAGCTGTGGAACTTCTAGTGAAGGATTAGGAAGGTGCGGCCTTGTTGGAGGAGGTGTGGAACTGGAGGTGGGTTCTGAGATTCCAAGACTCCTGTAGATTCCTAGAGCTCGTTCTCTCTGCCTCATTGTTGTGGAAGAAGATGTGAGTGTTCAGCTGTTCCGGTCATTATGTTTTTGCTCTGCCATCATGGACTCTTTAACCAGCTCTAGAAGTTTGACGAGAATGACCCCGCCATTGGCTCATGTCTCAATATTTGGGCCCCAGTTAGTGAGACTGTTTGGGAGGGACTAGGAGGTGTGGTCTTGTTGGCAGAGATGCGTCACGGGGTTGGGCTCTGAGGTTTCAAAAGATGTCTATATTCCCAGTGTGCTCTCTGCTTCGTTAAGATGCCAGGACCCAGGGGTTCCTGCTACCATGCCTTTGTTCCACCATCCAGGACTCTAACCCGCTGAGACTACAAGCCCAGTTACATACTTTCTTTCTAGGTTGCCTTGGCCACAGCAATAGAAAAATTACTCGGTTATTTTTCAGTAAGATATATTCGGTAGTTTTATATTTTTTTCTAGTACTATAAGGTTCTACTTCTGGGAAATCTAACAGCAAATCTGTATGTGTTCATATAAATACTTAAAATGACAAAATTAGTATCATAATTTTTGTTTCATTTAAATAACATTTTTTTTTTTTGAAATTTATTTTACATACTGACTGCAGTTTCCCCTCCCTCTGTTCCTCCTGGCTCCCCACCCTGCTTCCCATCCACGCTCCTTTCCTTCCACTCCATTCAGACAGGGGCAGGCCTTCCACAAGCTTGAGCAACAACGATGGCACATCCACCTGAAGCAGAACAGAGCTCCTCCCACTGCATCAAGGCTGGGCAAGGTAATCCAGCCTGGGGAAGAGGTTTCCAAAAGCCAGCTAAGCGCAGGGACAGGCCCTGATCTCACTGCAAGGAGCCTTACGAGGAGACCATGCGACACAACTGCCACACAACCCTTTCTCCAGGAGCTCAGCCCAGGACTCGGATATCTGCATCTGCTTCCATCAGTTACTGGATAGAGTATCTCTGGTGACGTCATCAAACTCATTACAGTAGAGGGCCAGTTCAGGCCCCCTCTCCCCTATTGCCAGGAGTTTTATCACGGGTCATCCTTGTGGATTCCTGGGCGTTTCCTTGGTGCCAGATTTCTCCCTAACCCTGAAATGGCTCCCCCATTAATGTCTCTTTTGTTACTCTCCTCCTGCATTCCACCCAACACACCTCCTGTACCCCGGAACCTGCTCCCTCACATTCCCATCCCTCCATCCTCCCCTCCTGCCCCCAGTTTACCCAGGAGATCTCTTCTATTTTCCCTTCCCAGGGAAATCCAGGCATCCCTCTTTGGGCCCTCCTTGTTATCTAGTCTCTCTGGAGCTGTGGGTTGTAGGTTGGTTATTCTATACTTTACTCCTAATATCCACCTATGAGTGAGTACAAACCATGAGTTTGTCTTTCTGGGTCTGCTTTACCAAAGCAGATTTTTTTTTTTTTTCTAGTTCCATTCACTTGCCTGCAAATTTCATGAGGTCATTGTTTTTAAGAGCTAAGTAATACTCCATTATGTAATGTACCACATTTTCCTTATCCATGCTTTGGCTGAAGGGCATCTAGGTTGTTTGCAGGGTCTGGCTATTATGAATAATGCTGTTACGAACATAGTTGAGCAAGTGTCCTTGTGGTATAATTGAACATCCTTTGGGTATATGCCCAAGATTGGTATAGCTGGATCTTGAGGTAGATTGATTCCCAGTTTTCTGAGAAACTGCCATATTGATTTCCGAAGTGGCTGTACAAGTTTGCACTCCCAGTAAGAGTGTTCCCTTTACTCCACACTCTCCAGCAGAACGTTTTGGCATCTGAGTAAGTCATCACAACCACAGCATGAGGTCCGCAGCTGCTGCCACGTATGCCGGTATGGATGGGGAGCATGCGGGGAGCAGGCTGCAATAGCCGAGTCACACTGGTTAGACTCAAGGGCCCCATGGACATCTGGACCACTTGCCTAGAAAGAATACTAAGTCAATCTTGATTTGTATCCTAAATACTGCAGACCAACTGAATATTAGTACACCCGAGTACCAGATTAATTCAGACTACAAACACCCAGTATTCTGGCCTACCCTCACACCTCAGTGAGCTTGCATGTGTCCAAAGCATGTTCAAACAAGGATGGTGGCCAATTTGTATATACCAAGAACAATGAATTTCATAGGCAACTGAGAAACTCACAAAGTGTCTGTCATTCATGTGGGAGTTACTTCCTCAGAGCTCTTTGAAAAACCATACAGAAACTGCTTTTTAAAATCTGTCTTTGTTCTCCGAATACCATTCCCCTCTACTGACTTATTTCCTAGCTCGAGAATGAGAACTGGAGAACAGGAACCTGTGTTCTGCCTGCCACTGTATTTCCAGCTGATGCCTGGTGTAAATATTTACTGAATAAATGAATTCCCCAGTTTACATGAAAGATACAAATAATTAACAAACAGGAAAGTGATCTTTGTCCTCTCCTGTCCTGCTGGCTCTCAGCTCTCCCCTCCCTCCCTCCCTCCCTCCCTCCCTCCCTCCC